>NC_069724.1:14953807-15198807 GCF_027358585.1 Pangasianodon hypophthalmus | reverse complement strand
TATTTCCCTCTCTCACCTGGAAGATAAGGACACCTACATCAGGATGCTCTTTATCGACTACAGTTCCGCCTTCAACACGGTCATCCCCCATAAACTCACCCACAAACTGTTTGCACTTGGACTACACCCCACACTCTGCGACTGGCTCCTAGATTTCCTAACTGGCAGACCGCAGTCTGTCAGGATTGGAAATAGGACTTCAGACACCATCATAACAAACATTGGCACCCCACAGTGGTGTGTTCTCAGTCCCATCCTCTACACACTGTTCACACATGACTGTGTCGCCTCCCAAAAGGACATCATCATCGTGAAGTTCGCCGACGACACCGCAGTGATAGGACGGATCACTGGCTGAGATGAAGCGGCCTACAGGAGGGAGGTGGCCAGTCTTGTGACATGGTGTGAGGACAACAATCTCACCCTCAACACAGACAAGACAAAGGAGATGATAGTGGACATGAAGAAAGAGAGGAGAACTCACCAGCCACTGTTTATCCGAGAGCTTGAAGTGGAGAGGGTAAGCAGCTTTTAAATATTTGGGGGTCCACATCAGCGAGGACCTCACCTGGAAAGCACAACAGCGGCTGTACTTCCTGAGGAGGCTGAGGAAGTTTGGCATGTTGCCTAAGATCCTCAACAACTTCTACAGCTGCGTTGTTGGGAGCGTCTTGACCAGCTGCATCACTGTGTGCTATGGCAGCACTACAGTGAGGGACCGCAAACGTCTGCAGAGAGTGGTGAGGACTGCTGAGAAGATCATCAGGACTCCACTGCCCTCTCTGCAGACTATTTACCACTGCAGAGTCCACAGGAGAGCTGCCTCCATCCTTAAGGACCCAAACCACCCACAATACGGACTGTTCACACTCCTGCCCTCGGGACAGAGGTACAGGAGTGTGAAATGCAGAACCTCCAGACTAAGGAACTCTTTCTTCCCCTCAGCCATTAGACTTCTAAATGGGTAGCCAGTGGACATAGACTAGTCTCACACATCTCATAGATTAGGTGGACTGAACTGCTACAGCTCAATTTGCACATTTGTAAATGTTACTGCTGCTATTTCTTATCAAGAAGCTTCATTTCGATTTGCACATTGTTAAATGTGACGGCTGCTATTGTTATTGTGTAGTTGCACTCAATTTACTACAGGCTACTGTACTATTGTTTTTGTATTTGTATTGTATTGTTTTGTACATAAATCAATATTGCACATAGAGATATACTTCATATGCACAAGTCAACATTGCACACTCACACATACAGATGTACATAGTCTAGATTTCTGTATATATAATCTATATTTCTACTTCTGTAACATAGCTACATTTTATTATGTTTGTTTGTATGTATGTGCATGTCTATTTTTTTTTAATTTATTTCTATATAGTTTCTGTTATCTTGGCATTCAATGTGGACAGCAAAGAGAATTTCAGGGAAACTTGGTTTCCTCACTGTGCACATGACAATAAACGCTTTGAATCTTTGAATCTTGAATCTTGAATCTTGAAAGCTCAAATACTTACTAATAAAAATCTTTCTAGGATATTTTCATTAGGTAGTAGGACAAGACAGGAATGTCCTCTCTCCCCTCTGCTATTTAACCTGGCGATTGAACCATTGGCAGTCGCCATTAGATCCAATTTAAATATTAAGGGAATAAGATTGAATAAAATAGAATGTAAAATCTTATATGCCAATGATCTTAATCATATATATATCTTTATTAGAAAAAACAGAGGCAGATTTACTGAGATGGACACATTTGCTCATTTCTATAATAGATAGAGTTAGTATTGTTAAAATGATGATTTTGCCTAAATTCATTGCCAATAAAATGCCCTGCTGTGATGTTTAATACGTTAGATAGAATGCTAACTATGTTTATTTGGGAAGAGAAACAACCCAGAGTAAAATTGTCAACATTACAATCCTCATATGAAAAAGGGGGATTAATTTGACCAAACTTTAGATTGTACTATTATATGTCAACTTCGTAATATTTGTTACTAATTCAAACTGGATGAGACTGCTCCCACTTGAGTACATATAGAACAAGAAATGATAAATATTCCATTGATGTCAATTTTATATATACAGTCTCAAAAGGAAGTTTATACATTGTCTAAAAATCCAATCATCTTTCACTCATATACAGTATGTGTTGGAGGAATTGCAATCAAATATTTTGTTTTGATAATTTTACTATACATACACCATTACGTGGACGAAGTAAGAATACCACATATTCCCATAGATAATATCACACTGTTATGGCAAAGAATGGGTATTAAAGCTGTTGCTGATTTATGTAAGGATAATATGATTTTAGATTATGGGGGTTTAAAAAATAAATATAATGTTGCAGTTAAACACATTTTAAATATCCACAGGTTCAGAGTTCAGTTTCTGTCAGAAACTGTCCAATGTTGACATATACCCCTATTGAAAAAGAAACGGATGCCGTAAATACTGTTAAAGGATTTATTTCCAAGATTTATAAAATATTGATATATAATCATATCAATGATATGTATAAATATATATATATATATATATATATATATATATATATATATATATATATATATATATATATATATATATATATATATATATATACACATACATACAGTGAGGTCAATAAGTATTTGATCACCCTGTGATTTTGCAAGTTCTCTTACTTAGAAATCTTGGAGGGGTCTACAATTTTCAGCATAGGTGCATTTCCACTGTGAGAGACAGAATCTAAAAATAAAAATCCGGAAATCACATTGTATGATTTTTTAACAATTTATTTGTGAATTACTGTGTCAAATAAGTATTTGATCACTTGCTTATCAGCCAGATTTCAGACCCTCAAAGACCTGTTATTTTGCTTTTAAATAGTCCAGCTACACTTTGCTCATGATTCTAAATTAGTAGCACCTGTTTGAGGTCGTTAGCTGTCATAAAGACACCTGTGCACCCCACAATCAGCCAAAGTCTAAGTAGCAACATGGGCAAAACCAAAGAGCTGTCAAAAGACACAAGAGACAAAATTGTAGACCTTCACAAAGCTGGAAAGGGCTACGGGGCAATTGCCAAGCAGCTTGGTGAAAAAAGAACAACTGTTGGAGCAATTGTCAGAAAATGGAAGAGGCTAATGATGACTGTCAATGTCCCTCGGACTGGGGCCCCACGGAAGATCTCTCCTCGTGGGGTATCAATGATGCTAAGAATGGTGAAGAATCAGCCCAGAACTACACGGGAGGAGCTGGTCAATGCCGTGAAGAGAGCTGGGACCATCGTTTCCAAGGCTACTATCAGTAATACACTAAGACGTCATGGTTTAAAATCTTGCATCGCATGGAAGGTTCCCCTGCTTAAGTCAGCCCATGTCCAGGCCCATCTGAAGTTTGCCAGGGACCATCTGGATGATCCAGAGGAGCCATGGGAGAAAGTCCTGTGGTCAGATGAGACCAAAGTAGAACTTTTTGGTCTTAACTCCATTTGCCATGTTTGGAGGAAGAAGAATGATGAGTATCATCCCAATAATACCATACCTACAGTGAAGCATGGGGCTGGAAGCATCATGCTCTGGGGGTGTTTTTCTGCACAGGGGACAGGACGACTGCCCTGTATTAAGGAGAGTATGAACAGGGCCATGTATTGTGACATATTGGGCAAAAACCTCCTTCCCTCAGTCAGAGCATTAAAGATGGGTCGTGGCTGGGTCTTCCAACATGACAATGACCCAAAGCACACAGCCAGGAAAACCAAGGAGTGGCTCCGTAAGAAGCATATCAAGGTTCTGGAGTGGCCTAGCCAGTCTCCACACCTAAATCCAATAGAAAATCTTTGGAGGGAGCTGAAACTCCGTGTTGCTCAGCAACAGCCCTGAAACCTGACAGATCTAGAGAAGATCTGTATGGAGGAGTGGGCCAAAATCCCTCCTGCAGTGTGTGCAAACCTGGTGAAGAACTACAGGAACCGTTTGATCTCTGTAATTGTTAACAAAGGCTTCTGTACCAAATATTAAAATTTTTTTGACTCAAGTGATCAAATACTTATTTGACACAGTAAATTGTACATACTGTACACCACACAAAATGTCATTGTTTACTTCAAATATAACATCAGCATGTCCACTATGTAATCTTTTAAATGCAGAGATTATGCATATGTTTTGGAAATATACAACTGGAAAGATTTTTGAATGAAATATTTGTATTAATGTCAGAAATTCTTTAAAACACTGTGGTAAAAGTTCCTCGACTTGCTTCGCTGGGTGGCTTAAATGTTGCTAGGCAAAGTTGATTCATATATAAAGAAAATCTTGTTGATGTTTACTGTGGGTGCTAAGATATATATATTGTGAAACTGGAAAATAGTGAAGGCACCATCTATAACACAGTGGTACAACGAGTTATTGTCGTATAGCCAATTGGAAAAAAATCATTTTGATATTCTGAAAAAATATTTTGATATTCTGAAAATTTTTATAAAATACAGAATCCAGTTTTAAATATAGCTAAGGTAAATATGTGATTATTTGAAACTGATATAGAAGTAACATCATATTTTTTTTTTTTCCCTATGCTCAGAAAAATGTATCTGTAAAGGTAGGGAACAGGGTAGTGTTTTACTGTACTACTGAATTTGTATAACAAATGTTGCAGAGCACAAGGAAAAAATAAATGATTGCGTTTTCATGACAATATATGAAATGAAATCAGTATCTTCTGTAGCTAACTAAAGTTAATTATGCTTTGGAGCAGAACTTTTTTTTTTGCTGTTTCAGTTTGGGTTTGCTTATATGAATAATACTTGGTCAGTCTAAAACCTTCCACTTTTCCCCTGATGAAGTTTTTTGTTGTGTTGGCAGTGTGTTTTGGGTCATTGTCTTGCTGCATGATGAAGTTCCTCCCAATTAGATTGGATGCATTTTTCTGTAAATTGGCATTCTGACAGAAACAGAAACTGCAGTCAACATGTGACTGACAGATGTTTATTGTTGCCCATTTGTGCCCTGTTAGATTAATTGTTTTAACAATTAATAGCTCTGAATGTCTACTCTTGGGTTGAGCTCTGGACTTTGCCTGTGAAGATTGCATGTGGTGTTGAAAAGAAATGTTGTGAGAGCTGTGACAAAAAACCCAAAAACAACAGTCAGTGACATCACCAACAACCTCCACAGGGCAGGGGTGAAGGTATCACAATCCACTGTTCGAAGAACATTTCTGCGCATGCGCGAGCATGCAGCAGCCTGTTACAGTTGCTCTCCTTCCTTTTCGTAATTTACCTATTATTTCTTTATCTTTCTCTTTAAAATTTTTATTGGTAACCAGTAATAAGCTTTTACCTCTCTAATCATGCGATTTGAGAGTGTTTTTGTCTTAAGTTTCACCATGGGACTTCTGTTTTCAACTCTCAGAGTGACCGGCGCGCAGCAACACGGTGCCGGCTCTTTTGTTTACACCAGAGATCAGCTGATCGCATTGCAACCGGCCGACATTTTTGATCCAACTTTGTATCGGACCTTAAACATCCCTGATGAGATACGAAGGAGGACAGTGAGAGGATGCAGAGGTGGAAGAAAACGGCGGAGAGGAAAAGTTCGGGGGAGACCGGAGACAGGAGGAGTGCGGTAAGAGGAGAGGAGGAGGACTGGCTGTTTATATTAACATGTGGTGCCACCCGGGTCATGTAACTGTGAAAGAGAGTGTTTGCAACCCCGATATTGAACTTTTGGTTGTGGGGCTTCGCCATACTACATGCCCAGAGAGTTCTAATAGCCGTCTACATTCCTCCATCCGCTAATGCTGCGGGCGCATGTGATCTCATACACTCAGTCACTGCCAAACATCAAACCCGCCACCCCGATGCCTTGTACCTCATCTCCGGTGACTTCAATCAAGCGTCCCTCACGAAAACTCTTCCCACCTTCACTCAGTATGTGGATTGTCACACCAGAGGTGTCAGGACCCTAGACTTGATGTATTCAAATGTTAAAGGGGCCTACAGGTCTTCAGCCCTCCCCTGACTAGGCAGGTCAGATCACAACCTGTCCATCTCCTTCCAACATACAAACCTCTGGTTCAGAGGCAACCTGCTACTGTCTGCTACTGTCAGTTTTTTCTCCCTTCCTCTTTACCCTGTATACATCTGATTTTAGTTACAACTCTGAATCCTGCCACCTTCAGAAGTTCTCTGATGACTCTGTGGTTGTTGGAAGTTTTCAGGGTGGTGACATCTCAATATATCAGACGGTAGTGGACAACTTTGTTACCTGGTGTGAGCTCAGTCACCTACAGCTCAATGTCAGGAAAACAAAGGAACTCGTAGTGGGCTTTAGAAAATCCTGGACCCCCGTCACTCCTTTGTCTGTCCATGGTGAGGTAGTTGAGATTGTTGCAGATTACAAATACCTGGGAGTCCATATAGACAACAAACTGGACTGGACATTAAACTCAACAGCACTCTTCAAGAAAGGCCAGAGCAGGCTGTATTTTCTGAGGAGGCTCAGGTCTTTCAATGTCTGCAACACCATGCTGCAGATGTTCTATGAGTCTGTGGTGTCTAGTGTCATTTCTATGCAGTGGACTGTTGGGGAAGTAGCATGAAGGTGACAGACAGAAACAAACTGGACAAACTAATCAGGAGGGCTGGCTCTGTACTTGGCATGGAGCTGGACCCTGTTCACGTTGTGGCTAAGAGAAGGATGTTGTCAAAACTCCACTCAATCCTGGACAGCCCTTCTCACCCACTACACAGTGTGCTGGTCGACCAGAGGAGCACTTTCAGCCAGAGACTGATCACTGCCAAGTGTTCCACTGAGCGCTTCAGAAGATCCTTTATCCCTGTGGCCATCAAGCTGTACAACTCCTCTCTATAAGTGCTAGGACTTTCATGTGTAATGCATATGCAATACATGTTCAATTCATGTGCAGTAAGGGCCTTTCATGTGCAATACAAATTTAGGTATATATATTTATAAAACAGGAATATATTTATTTTATTTTGTTGTTTCTTTTTCTTTCTTTCTTTTTGAGAGCAATTATAACATGGCAAAGCAATTTCCCCCTGGGATTAGTAAAGTTCTTTTGAATCTTGAATTGAATCTTGAAGATTTTGAGAGTAGAAATATATCATAACACAAGATGCAAACCACTCATCAGCAGTAAGTATCAAATAAATACAGAGATGAGCTACAAAATTCTGGAACCAAGATTAATCTCTACCAAGGTGATGGAAAGGCCAAGGTGTGGAGAAACAAAGGATCTGCTCATGATTCAATGAGCTCATTGGTCAAGCACAGTGGAGGTAGTGTCATATCTTGAGCTTGCATGGCTGCTTCTGGAATTGGCTCACTAATCTTTATTGATGCTGTAACTCAACAACGGGCTTCATCAGGGGGTAAAAAAGTGGAAGGTTTTAGGGCCATGCCAGTCACCAGACATTAACCCAATTGAGCATGCATTTTACATCCTGAAGAGGAGACTGAAGGGAGAAACTCCCCAAAACAAACAATAACTGAAAGAAACTGCAGTAAAAGGCTGGAGTAGCATCAGAATGCAACAGTTTGGTGATGTCTGTGGGTCACTCACTTGATGCAGTTATTGAGAGCAAGGGATATGCAACCAAATATTAAGTGTTATTTGCTTTAATTTACTTAAAGACTAAATGTTCCAGTACTTTTGCTCACCATAAAATTGGGTGGTCTGCCACCAAATATGGCATGTTCTAAGTTGTTTAAAATATTTAAATGTAAAAAACTGAAATTGAAAGGTGAAATTGTGATCTATTATCGCATATTCAGTGTATAGAAAAAAAAAAAAGGAAAGAATTGGCCTTGCCGTTCCAATACTTTCAGAGGGTCTGTATTTCAGATGAACAGACCATTGATACAGCCTAGTGCTGAGTAAGTCTGGTAATTGGAATAAGGCATATTTGAGTCTTGGCTAAAAGGGGACAAATTTGGTTTAATTCAGGACTAACAAAAACACCTAAATAAACAGTCCTCTCTTGTCATCATAAAGGGGAATTTAGAGTTTGTATCAAGCATAGCTTGCATGCTGCCAGACTGAATTTATAGCCTGAAAAAACACTAAACTGATTAATGGTATTAATAAGCTTTCGTACTGAGGTCTTTGTCTTTTAAATAAAAATGAAGACATCATCTGCATAGAGAGTTATTTTATGTTGCCTATCACCAACACACAGGCCTGATTCCGCGCAAATCACTTCAGCCAGAAATTCGATAGCGCAAAAAGTAGGGGTGACAGGGAACACCACTGTCTTGTTCCTCTACGCAATGGAAAGTTTTCTCAGCTAAGGCCATTAGTAAATACTGTAGCTCATCTGGTGAAATTTTCACCAGAGTTAAGTCTTTCTAGGACAAAGAACAGGTAACATTGTATCTGGACAAATACCTTCTTTGCATCAAGAGAAAGTGCCGGACCATCTATTTTATCGTGGCTGTAAGCCTAAATCATGTTAAAAAGCTATCTCATATTGTTACATGAGGAGCAGCTTTGTATAATGCCTGTTTGGTCCTCCTTGATCACACAAGGCAAAATTATTTCCAAGCCAGAAGCTGGAATTTTCAGAAGTAATTTTTGGTCATTGTTTAAGAAAACTATGGGGCTATATGGGAGCAATATTCAGGACGTTTACCTTTTTAAAGATTTAAGGATATGTTGACTTCTCTAAGAGATTGTAGATGCCATCAATTAGTTCAATTAGTAGGGTTTGGAACTCTCTATATAATTCACTACTTAGTCCATCTGGTCCTCAAAATTTTCCATTCTTTATCTTAGCAATTGCCATTGCTACCTCCTCTCTAGTAATGGGGCTTCTAGTAATGTCTTTCTCTTCTGCAGCTTAATTTTTGAGAAAATGTCTGTCAAAGTTGCTGCATTTGCAGTTTCATCGGTAATGTACAAATTATTGAAATATGCTGTTAATTGATTTAATTAATTTGCCATTTAAGTCATCTATAAAGGTAATAAGCTGTGTGGTATTCTTTCTCTTGTTACCAGTGCATGGTCAGAGATAATTATATTATTATCTAATTTGATAGAACTGAGTGTAGTAGTATCTTGGGACATGAAATAGTAATCTATCCTAGTGTAGCACTGGTGGGGTGGTGAGAAAAATGCATATTTTTATTTGAAGGGTGAAGAGATCCAAGTCATCACATATGCCTGAGATTAGTTTTTCAAAAAGGGAGGGTGGAACCCCCTTATATGGGAGTCTATCAATCAGTGGATTCAATATACAGTTAAAATCGCCAATGAATACTACATTGTTTGATCTCAGATCAGAGAATTCTGCAAATAGTTTTGTAAAAAAAAAAAAATGTTGTGGTTGACCTGAGAGTAAATAAATATTCATTAATTAAATTTTCCTGCCATAAAAGAATTCCATTCAAGATCGTCCACGTTCATCCTAGATACTTTTCTAGTCTTAAATGTTACATTTTTCTTAATTACAGTCTACTCCTCTGCCTTTGGGCATATTTGTTGAGGAAAATACCTGCCCGTATCCCTTTTGATGCAATTTAGATGCTCCAGTTTGTTTAAATAAGTTTCTTGCAATAGAGCTACATCAATGGGTTCTTTCTTTAGGTAACAGGATGCACTGGATTCTGGATTTCCCTCTAACATTCCATGTACATAAGATGGTCTGATGTTGATCTAATTCATTCAGCATTATCCAAGCTAACAACAGAACTATAAAACACAAAAATGTGAAGAGGATTCTCCCATCAAATTACAAGCAGGGGGTTTCAGGCCATCTTTGTAACAAAACTAAAGTGTATAAGAACCAAAGTTGATTTCAAACAAGACCTGTATAACATATAAACAACAATAGTAATTCTATATAAAACATACCAGTCAGTAATCCAAGCATCATTCATTAGAGGTAGTGAAGTATGAAGCAGTTTTACATGCTGACAGTTTCACATGATGACTTCATTGAGGTAATCAAAATGACAGCATTTCCCCTTAAATTCTGTGCCCATCGATTGATGGAAGACTTCATAGTTGTTGAGCAAAAAATAGAAGTATGGCCAGCAGTGCGGGAATACATTAACAGCCACTAGAACCTTCCAAAAAGTAATGTTCCATCATGTACACCCTACAGGGTAGTCAGAGTTGCTATGACTGACATGCTTTTCCAGACCAAGCTACATTTGTTTACATTTGCTGCTAGGCAGGTGAAGCCACTTTTGTAGATATTCCAGACAGATGCCTTAATGGTGCTATTTTAGCAAATGAAGTCCAGGCCACCTTGAGAAGCTTGCTGTCATGCTATATGAAAAAAGAAGAGCTGGAGAAGTTAAAGATACCTGCCCAAGTGCTGAAACTGGACCCACAGGACAAAGCAATCCATGTATCACTCAAATAGTTGGACGAAAGATTTGCCACAAAGCAAGCTTTGGAAAAGGCATTGGAAAAGTTTCAGAACAAACAATGAACAGTCAAGAAGGAGGAGTGACACAAGGAGTGTTGACATGGGCTCTGTAATGCCTTCCAGGCAATGTAGATAAATAATTGTTTAAATTCAGGGGAAAAGTACCTCTTAAGTGCAATAAATTACTGTTCTAAATGAGAAACAGGAAGTGATGTCAAGACCATGCTTAGAATCAGTTGTATTCAGTTTTATCTCATTCTATTGTCATTCTTTGTTAGTCTCTTCAAAGCAATGTCTGTACATAAGCATCTTTGTTGTTTAGTTGTTTACATTCATGTATTTTGAAGAATTGAGCTGTGTATGAGTCTGCATTTATGCAAGAAGGGCAGTGTTTACATTAGCCGTGAACATTATTTAGTGAACACGCTTTTGTCTCAATTATATGTTGTTTATGTAAGTTCATAACCACAAATATACGCACACGTGTGTGTGTGTGTGTGTGTGTGTGTAAAACACAAATCAGTAATTCAGTGGAACTTCCTTATTTTCAGTTTTCACTCTGAAGTCACTCGTTAAAGGCCAATAAAGTTGGAGCAAGACTCTATATCCTGCCTCTTCAAGCCTTTTTTGTGAAATAAGAGTTTGGCTGCTGTTTAGTTTTGGTCCCAACACTTTAATAAGAGCAGTACAGTACACACTCCAAGAGGTCCTGGGTATCACAATGTACCTCTCCAGATTTTGATCAACATACAGCGGAGTGAGTGCAGCAGTCATGTCCGAACAACCTTCCTGTGAGCCCAAAGGTGAGTTGGTTCTTTGTGACATATTGGTATAGGTTATCCAGGTGTTACACATGCCCCCTTTGGTTTTAAGAACACCGGTTTTCCTGTCAGTCTGAACAAAAGCTGAACTGGTGGGAACACGGTAGGAAGGTTCCAGGGAAAACTAGCCATTGATGATGGTACTTTATAGCAAAATACCAAGTCATAAGGTCACCATGTGACTTTTTGGTAAAGATCTCGACATGAGTGTGTGCGCACACAAGAAAAAATGTGTATGTGTTTATCTGGTGTTCATAAAAACACAGTTTTTATGTACATGACATAACCATACGTACATAACCAGCGTTAGTTGATTTATCCCCTTTTTGCAATTTGTTTCATTATCCAAGTAGAGGATAAGTGGATGTTTTTAATGTGTTTGTGTATTTTTGATTTACAAACATACAAAACATGGTTAAATTGGGCTGTTGCTGTGCTCTGGTGTGTATAGATATGTCTATTTATCCTCTGACCTTTTTTCCAATTTTCAAGTTGTTCCAGCACCAAATTGTTTGGCATTAATGATTTAAAATGGCAATTTAACATGATACTTCAATTTATAAACATTTTAATTTATTTTGTGAATCATATGTGTTGAAACAGATTATTGTGGACCCTACTAGAATTACGCCTAAAACTAAAACTGTCATTGACATTGTATTGGTATCTGATAATTCTAAGATTTGTAGAAGTGGTGTCTTGGATGCTGATATTAGTGATCATTGTATAGTATATGTAATTAGGAAATCTAGGAGAGAGTCTATAAGGCAACATAATACAGTAAAATTGAGATCACTCAAAAAATACAGTCCACAGGTTTTTATAGAAGAACTTAGTAAGGTTGCCTGGACTGAGGTGTTGCAATGTGATGATGTGGATATGGCCTGGGATAGGTTTAAGATTAATTTTTTAGAAGTTTTGAGTAAGGTTGCACCTTATAAAGAAATAAGAATTAAGCAAAGGACTGAACCTTGGATGAAGGATAGTATTTTAAAGGTAATTAAGGAGCGTAATGATAGTTTTAAGGTTTTTAAAAGGGATAGAAATTATTATAATTTTGAAATATTTAAACGTAAAAGGAATGAGGTAAGAGATATGGTAAAAGAGGCTAAAAAAACTTTTTTTAAGGATAAGATTAGTGAAATGAAGTATTCTCAAAAATTATGGAGAGTGTTAAATGACTTAGGGTATCAGGAAAAGACTAAGTTAAGATGTTCTAAAATTAGCCTTAATGTAGATGGAAGATTGATATCTGATCAAATAAAGGTAGCAAATCATTTTAATAGATTTTTTACTACGGTTGCAGAAAAATTGGTAAATGAGCTTCCAGCACAAATTGGTATATTTAACGATAAATTAGTTAAGGAGTATTATGCTAAATGCGGTATTATGCCGGGAGGTTTTTTGTTTACTAAAGTAAAGGAGAGTAACGTTTTTAAGAAATTAATAAATCTTAAAAGTAGTAAAGCAACAGGGTTAGATAATATTCCAGTGAAGTTTCTTAAGGATTCAGCCAACTTTATTACTCCAATGGTTACCCAAATTATAAATCTTTCAATTTGTCAAGGTAAGGTTCCTGATGAGTTAAAACAAGCAAGAGTTATTCCCCTTTTTAAGAAAGGTAGTAGGTTTGAGTGTAATAATTATAGGCCGATGTCAATTCTGAGTGCATTATCTTATTTATTTTTGAGCAGATTGAAGACTATCTTCTTAAACATAATATATTGTATGAGTTTCAATCTGGTTTTAGGAGGAAACACTCCATTGAGACAACAATTTTATATTTAACGGATTATGTAAGGAAAGAAATGGATAAAGGGAAGTTAAGTGGGATGGTATTGTTAGATCTGCAAAAAGCTTTTGATACAGTCGATCACAGTATTCTGCTTTTAAAAGTTAAAGCAATGGGTTTTAGTAATACAGCCTGTAAATGGATTAAGTCGTACCTTGAAAATAGGTGTCAAATAGTAGATTTAAATGGGGTGTTTTCGGATTGTTTGACTATTTCATGTGGGGTTCCGCAAGGGAGTGTATTAGGTCCTTTACTTTTTTTTATTATATATTAATGATTTAAAAATGGCCTGTTCAAATAAACTTTTATTATATGCAGATGATGCAGCAGTAATTGTGTCTCATGAGAGGAAGGGAAATATTGAAAATGAATTAAGTAGAGAGATTGAAGGGGTCTCCAAATGGTTTTGCCATAATAAACTGTCTTTACATTTGGGGAAAACTGAAGTTATATTATTCGGCTCGGCTGCTAAATTGAAAAAATGCTTTAGATTAGAGGTAAAGGTTGGAGATCAAATTATTACACCTAAACGAGAAGTAAAATATTTGGGTTGTGTTTTAGACAGTAATTTGACAGGAGAAAAGATGACTGCTTTAGCTCATTCAAAAATTTGTAATCGAATAAAATTTTTAGCAAGACAGGCGGCTTTCTTAGATACTCAAACTTTAAAAATGTTGGCTGGTGCATTAGTGCAGTCACACTTTCATTACGCTGCAGCTTTTTGGTATAGCGGTATTTCAAAGAAATTAAAAAATAAATTGCAGACTGCTCAAAATAAGTTGTGTAGGGTTATTTTGAAAGTAAATCCACTGACTAAAAAATTATTTTTTATATACTAGCTCTGTTGCTTGGAATAAATTACCTGGGTGTATTCAAGAGATACAAGTTGATAGTATTTTTTAGAAGGGAAGTGAAAAAATGGTTGTTTTTTAGTTGATGTTTTGAAGTTGGTGTGGTGAGTTTCTGAACTTGAGATTGATTGCACTCCATTTATGATTTGTTCATCCATTTTTTAAATATCGAGGACCACAATGGAAATAAGCCGATGGCTTTTTTGTGTATTTTATCCTCGACAGTTTTGAAATGAGTATGATAGTCTTTTTGGACTTTTTTGTATTATGTTTTAAATTTTGTCAAATAAAACAAACAAACAAAAAAATTTTGTGTTGTCAGAAGTTCCTGGACCATGTAGTGAAATGTAAAATGTGGCAGTATAATTCAACCTTTATCCTGATTAGGAAATTAGGAAGGTGCACTTGCATGCCAAATTTGACATATCTATAACAGTCTCTTTCCATTACAGTCACTTATAGAGAAATAATGCTAAGAACTATTATAAGATGCCTAATAAAATCATGAATTTATTATTAGTATTTCATTAGTATTTATTAGTAATAGTAGTAGTGGTAGTAGAACACATAGTACTAGTATAGTATCTGTTATCACTCATTTATATTGTTAATGTGTCTTTAGGGCCAGAGATGTGTTGGCTTTTCCCTGAGGACTATACTGACCAGGTCTGCATATCATTATTATGCTTTACTCACCTGTGTGTGGCCTTATACATTTGTGCACTCATGTATGTATATATGGTGGTATGCATAAATGTAATGCATAACTGTTTTCCTGGCACACTTGTTCTTATATCATACATTCCTTCACTGTCACCACGCACATGCCACACACTTACGTATCGTGTAGCTTGGTGCCTGCCTACATCTGATGACTTGCCCTAACATTGACAGCTTCTAGAATAGAATACAAACACACATGCTCCTCAATGAGTAGGTATATGTATGGAAAAACAGCTTTTCTTATTTTCTGTTCTCCCTTATTTACACATATATTATTTGATGGACACACTGTACGTACATACATACATACAATTATAGAAAATTTCATAAATTAAATTGGAGCTACTGGCAATGTAAGTTAGAATTCCATGTGTTCAGCGACAAAGTATATTTTGTTGCTTTTGTGAACACTCAGACTTTTTCATAAAAGTAAAATACTAGTAATGTCAAGTATTTGCCAGCTATTTTTAAGACACTCAACGAAGACTACTAGAAAATAGTTTTCTATAGTCAATAGAAAATAAATTCTTCTTTTCTCTCCCCCTCAGGAAACTTTGCAGACTGTGCCTAAGTTTTGTTTCCCTTTCAGTATGGACAGGTATAACACACATTTAGGCACACATGCATACTTTTGCCTCAAGTCTGTCTTTAGATGCAGATCTTTAGACCCATTCTCCATCTCAGTCTGGCAGTGAGACAGGACGGGCAAAACTTCACATTTGTCCTGACTGATGTCGAGAGTAAGCAGCGTTTTGGCTTCTGCCAATTATCAGATGGAGCTCATAGCGGCTGCTGCTTCCTCAGGTGAGATTCAGTTATCTATTGTGGTTTGATGTGTTCTAACAATGTTATAAATGTGTGGATTTGTTGGTTTGTGCACACAGTTATCTGCCATGGTTTGAAGTTTTCTACAAACTGCTGAATATGCTGGTTAACTACACTAATAAAGGACAGGTAAGCATAGTCACAGGAATGAGTAGCTTCGTCACTGTGGGTTGTATGTATGTGTGTTTGGGGTGTTGTGTAACTGTGTATTTGAGTTTCTAGCCACTTACACTCTGATATTTTCATAAATATCATAGATTGTGGATCATGGATCCAGTAAATGTTTGGAAATGGAATGGCATGCAAAGCATGCATATCAATTGGGTGGTATTGTGCTGAGAGCTTCTCAGGGTTGGAGAGAGGGTTCTTGATCCAGAACGAAATAAAATCACAAAAAAAGTAGCAGATGTTACCCCAATGCCCAAGTAAGACCTACTGTCAGATATTAAGTGGTGGGTAATTGGATCCTGCTTATAGTAACAGATATATCGTAATTACAATGTTCATTTTCATCTTTTGGCCACCACTAAATTACTACAGGCTTTTCTTTAGGAATTGAAAAAATCATGTTATTACTGTTATTTTTATGTTTACTTGGCTTGTGTATTTTTGTGTGCCTGCTACAGGAGAGTTTAAAGAAGGAATTGTTGGAGTCTCTACATGCATTACCCATTCCTGACCCTGGAATGTCTATATACCTGAATATGGTAATAATTTAAGTTTATTAAACATGCGCAGGAAGATATACATGACTGAGTAGTCTCTCACAAAGCAAATGTTGACATTAGTCTAAGGACCTGTCCACAGCCCCATCCACAAACGCATCAAAAAGCTATGTTTTCAAAAATAGCCATAAATGGGCTATTTTTGAAAACATAGCTTTTTGATGCGTTTTGGCCTCCCGTCCACATGAAAAAAACATGGTGAAAATGGAGTTTTCAAATCCGTATGTTTTTGAAAACCCTGATGTCACAACATGAACCTGAACAAGCTTATTGGTGGTGTTGTGTGTTATGAATGTCTTAGGACTCCATTTATCATGAATGCTGACTAGGTTGTTACTTTGCCATCTGTAATTTCTTATTTCATAATACAGAATACATCTCCATACACTGTGCCAAAGTATTTGTTTTAGAAGTCTATGTTGAAGAAAGAGCATAGGAAACTTCTCTCTGATATCTACTACATATGACTTTGGGTCAATATTCAAAGAACAGCCAAAAATTATATATAGTTCCCTTATGAATTTTATCCAGAAGTCCTGTATAGTAAAACGGCTCCGTAAACAATGTATAAGATTCCCTTCAGTTATTTTACATTTGTTACATTGACAGGAAAAAGCTGGATTCATTCCATGTCTGAATACTGAGGTTATTTACAATCTATGCAATATCTTGTACTGCATCTCCCAAGCTGAATTACATTACATGGTAATGAGTAGGAATTTCATAAATTTCAGCCCAAGCTATGTCTCTAACTGAAACATCAATGTCCACCTCTCACATAGTTTTGATTTTGTTATAATTTTCTGTGCTACAGCCCATAAGAATGCTGTAGAAATGCTTGCATTTTAACTGGGGCCCTGTGGAGTCTTTTAAATGCTTTTAAATTCGCCAAATGCTAAAATTATTTGGATAGAGTTCCAAGCCCTTGACTGCAAAACTAATCATTGCTGAATATTAAATTTATTAACAACATCATCCAATGCCTTTAATCTTCCACTCTGTGAGGCCTCCATTTAAACCTGATAGTAATCTGGATTATTCTATAATGGAGTTAAGAGTGACAGGCAAGTAGTTTGTCATTCAGACTTATGCATCAAAATCACCAAGCAGGCAAAACTCATACCAGCATTGTGTGGAACACAGTAATGATTAATAGGCTGTGGCAAGTCAGAGATTAATTAAATAGAATTAGCTGGCATCTTCTTACCGGGAGATGGTCGGTCAGCAGACAGCCCAGAGAGAAAGGTCTCCATGTCCTGAGTGTTCTTGAAGGATTTCACTTCGCCATCTGACTGCATCATAAAGCAAAAGAGACACCCCTCTCAAGAAGCAGCTTTCTGACTGCTTGAAAAGCTTGGCATTTTTGGGAAAATGCTTCTGATGTTTTCAAAAACATCCATCTTAGCTTGTTGGGAAAGTTTAGTATTAGTATTGCAATTTAGTATTGATGACTTCTTGCTGATTACAACACTTTGCCAATTGGGCCACTGAAATATCAAAGAAAGAACAAAGTCAACATGATGAATCTTTGCACACTCTTGGCATCTTCTCAAAAAGCTATTCTTAAAGTTCCAAAATAGGCCACGCATTGGTTGTTCTTCCTAAGTTCTAAATGAAAACTAGTTGCTTGTTTAAATTGAATTTTAAAAACTACTTGTTTTAAGTAAAAGTCTACTCATTAAAAACCTGTTTCATTCAGAAATAAATTTACACTTGGGCATTATCATCACTATTTACATTTGTAATAGAAACATTTCAAAAATAAGCCTTTATCAAAATGAGAACTATACATTAAATGTAGTGTGTCCAAACTTTTGCTGGTAGTGTACATGCTTAACTGTATTATTTGGCCACTTTTTAGTCATCCTGGTTTACACTTATGGTACCTCAGACATTAAGTAACACAGTGCAGCACATTATAATACAGAAAGCTGAGCCTGTAATAAATATATAATAATAATATTTGTTCAGGCCTTGCTCACACTGCAACAGGTTCTTCCCTGAGGCCAGCAGGCTTCTAAACATCCTGCTGAGTTTGGGGTCTCGGGGAGTTTAGAAACCTGCCTGCCTTGGGGAAGAACCTGTTGCAGTCTGGCAGTAATGACCCAGGTGGCTTGGTGCATTCTACCAGATGACAGGGGGATACCAGTTGGTAAAAATTGTCAGAGGTGGCATTCACTATGCAGGTAGCTTTGCAGATGAAGCATTTATGTTAAATGTCCGTGAAAAAGAAAGAATAATGTATTGTATTGTATTAGATAGAACAAGAAAGTGTGATGTTCTTGGCTGTCTGGTATTTTCCCATACCAGACAGTGATATTCAGTGGTCCTCTGTGATGCGCATAGCAAGGCACTTGGGGCTGTTCACTGTCTCCACAAACACAGGATTGCAGGATGCATTTTACTTTTTATTTAGTACTGCCCTGAATAAGCTATTTCTAAAATGCAAGAAGACATCTTGGGTATAGCAGGCACAGTGAAAGATGTGAAAAAAATTTAAGGACTGGACATATCCTGGTGGAGTGATTCAGGAAAATCCATGCTGATAATCTGATGTGTGCTGATCCTATTAAGGCCTATCACCATCCATCGCTAAACAGCAGTAAAGGAGTAATTTGAACCAGAGAACTCCAAGATATGGATGTGGTTGAAATAGCAACTGAATTGACACAACAAGGTGTAACAAATGTAAAAAGAATCCTCATCAAAAAAGAGGATCAAGTAATCAAAACAGGCACTTATATTCTAACATTCAATAACCTCAACCACCAGAGAGAATTCAATTGAGTGTACCAGGCAGTATCTTCATCCCAAACTGCCAAAAATTTGGATATGGCTCTGCTGGCTGTAAAAATAAGCCCATCTTCACTGATGTTCAAGAAGGCAACACGATACATTAAGTAAATTATTATTTTGTTAAAAGATCTGATTTTTTCATTTAGCATTGCCCTTCAGAAGCTATATAAGATATTTACATGTTTCCAAGAAGACAAAATAACAACACCGATCATCCTGTTCAAAATTTTACACCCCCCTGGCTCTTATGTATCGTGTTGCCTTCTTGAGCATCAGTGAATGTTTGCACCTTTTGTAATAGTTGTGTACAAGTCCCTCAACTGTCCTCAGTGTGAAAAGATGGATTCCAACATCATATAGCCACTGTTGGAAAGGGGTCAAGTATGCAGTAGATGCTGGAAAAGCAAAGAATGTGCAGGACCTGGAGGATTTTTTTGAAGAACAGTGGGCAGTTTAACTGCTCAGGACAAACAAGGACCCTCATGCACAACTATCACAAAACATAGAAACGGTTGTTGGTCATTCAGGTAACAACACACAGTATTAAGAATCAAGCATATGTAAACTTTTGAACTGGTTCATTTGTGTAAATGCAGTTATAATTTTGTCTTGTGGACTATATGTAAATATCTGCTATGTGAAATAGCTTATTCAGGGCAGTACTAAATAAAAAACAAAATGCAATTTTTATTATCCCTCTTATTTTTTAGAAAAAATTATTAACATTTTTCAGATTTTGCAAGGGGTATGTGAACTTTTGACCCCAACTGTAAATACAGAAGCAAAGACTTTTGTCTTCAGGAGACTCATCTGGCTCCAAATAGCCCTTTCTCCTTAAAAAACTACCTAACGTTTAATGTGCCCAGCCGAAATATACAACGCCCATCAGGTGGATCATCCATAGTGGTAAGAAGTGACATAATTCAGTCATATCCCAACAGACACAGATCTACAAACTGTCCCTGTGCATTTAACCCTCCATAAAACTATTACCTTGTGCTCTACCTACCCCCTGATGCCCCTGTAGCACAATATGACCTGGACAAATTTATGGAGAGGAAGCCATACAAATCCAAAGGGGAAAATTTTCTAGGAGTTCATTTGTAATAATGAGTTGTGCTTACTCTTACACTTATTTACACCCAGGACATGGAACTTACTCTGCTATAGATCTTACGAAATGTGAGCCTGAAATACTACTTGATTTCTCTTGGAAAGCATGGGATGAGTTATGTGGAAGTGATCACTTCCTTCTGATAGTAAAGTTTACAGAAGTGGAATTCAAACAAAGTACCCCAAGATAGCTATTAAAGAAAGCCAATTGGTACTCCTTTCAGTCACTTCAATATGCAAACCCAAGGAGGTCAAAGGAAGTCAAGATCTAATAGAGTTTCACTGACACTCTCATTGAAATAGCAGAAGAATCACTTCCAAAAACATCAACAAAGCCACGTTCCAGAACTAACCCATGGTTTGACAAAAATTGCAAAAAAGCTATTGAAGATAGGAAAAAGACAAAAGGACTTTTAACAAACATCTCACAAAGGAAAATCCAATCAGATTGAAAATCAGCAGAACACAAGCATGCAAAATTATTAATGAAGCGAAGAGAAAGAGCTGGAAAAGATACATTTGAAGTCTAACTTCACAAACACCAAAAAAGAAAATATTGGACATGATCTGAAAGATGAAGGTCAAGAAAGGCGAAACCCAAGTACGACACATCAAGAATCAAGGCTCTCTATTAACCACAAAATAAGACATTGTTGACATGTTAGCAGAGACATTTGAGAGAAATTCTTCAGTGGAGAACTGCCACCCTGAGTTCCAAATAATACAGGCACAACAGGAACAAATCTCTTTTAACTTCTTTTTGGATAACATGGAAGCATATAACCAGCCTTTTACAATGGAGGAACTCTTAAAAGCCTTAAACTGCCCTAATGATATGCGCGTTGGACTGGATAAAATTCATTACGCTTTTAAAGCATTTAAGCCAAAATATGTTATCAATCCTCTTGGACAACTTTAACAGCAACTGGAAGTCAGGAGATGTACCATCCCATTGGAAAGAGGCAGTAATCATACCCATACCCAAACTAGGCAAAGATCATACCAACCCAAACAATTATCGCCCTATATTTCTGAATAGCTGCCTCTGGAAAACCATAGAAAGAATGGTAAATTACCGCCTTGTGTAGATACTTGAGACAGACCGTAAGATCTGTGCCTACCAATGTGGTTTTAGACAAGGAAAAAGCACCCTGGATCACCTTATAAGACTGGGAACAATTATACGGAAAGGTTTCATCAAAAAAAGAGCACACTGTAGCTGTTTTTCTCAACGTTAAAAACTCTACGATATAACCTGGAAATACAGCATCTTAAAAGACTTGCATGAAATGGATTTTGGGGGATACCTGCCCATTTTCATTGCCAACTTCTTATCTAACAGTTACATTCGTGTCTGAATAGGAAACACCCTGTCAACTGTACACACGCAAGCACTAGGGTTGCCACAAGGAAGCATCTTGTCCGTCACCCTTTTTTAGCATAAAAATCAACAGTATTACAAACATCACTGGACCCAACATATTCTGCAGCCTCTATGTTAATCAGCTACACGGGGAAAAACATTAACGTAATTGAGATATGCTACAGATATGCGTGAACAAGATTAGAAGCTGGTCAATTAAAAATGGATTTAAATTCTCTAAAACCAAGACTGTATGTATACACTTTTG
This sequence comes from Pangasianodon hypophthalmus, assembly GCF_027358585.1. Lineage (NCBI taxonomy): Eukaryota > Metazoa > Chordata > Actinopteri > Siluriformes > Pangasiidae > Pangasianodon > Pangasianodon hypophthalmus. The sequence continues at coordinate 15,177,129 of NC_069724.1, read as the reverse complement.
CCTTCTGCGATCTCTACATTTGGACCCAGAACTCTTAATGAAAGGAGAGCCCATTAAGGTCATAAGAAACCAAGTTTTTAGGGCTCACTTTCGACAGCAAACTGTCTTTCATCCCACATATGAAATCACTAAAAAACACATGCCTTAAAACAGTGGACATTATAAAAGTACTATCTAAAATAAGATGAGGTGCAGACTGTACTACCCTTTTGCATCTCTACAGAATGCTGGTATGACCACACATGGACTATGCAAGTGTATTCTATGCCAGGAAATCCTACATCAAAACGCTGGATACAGTACACCCCTTTGGATTAAGACTCTCCCTTTGAGCTTTCAGGACTTTCAGTTTGTATGCTGGAGCAAGGGAACCATTCTCCAGATCGATCTATCTATCTATCTGTCTGTCTGTCAAAAGTGTATACCCCCCTGGCTCTTAATATAGTGTGTTGCCTTCTTGAGCATCAGTGAATGTTTGCACCTTTTGTAATAGTTGTGTATGAGTCCCTCAGTGTGAAAACATGGATCTCAACATCATATAGCCACTATTGGAAAAGGGTCAAGGTGTGTGAAACACAAAAAATGACTTCATCAGTGGAAAAGGTGCAAGGTTTTAGATTGCCCAAATCAATCATAAGATCTTAACCCAATACATGCTCAATTGGGTTAAGATCTGGTGATTGATTTGGGCAATCTGAAACCTTCCACCTTTTCCACTGATGAAGTCATTTTTTGTGTTGGCAGTGTGTTTTGAGTCATTGTCTTACTGCATGATGAACTTCTTGCCAATTACACTGGATGCATTTCTATGTAAATTGGCAGATAGAATGTTTCTGCAGACTTCTGAACTCATTCAGCTGCTAACATCATGAGTTACATCATCAATAAAGATTAGTGAGCCCATTCCAGAAGAGGCCTTGCAAGCCCAAGCCGTGACACTACCTCCACTGTGCTTTACCAGTGAGCTTGTATGTTTTGGATCATGAGTAGCTCCTTTCTTTCTCCACACCTTGGCCTTTCCTTCACTTTGGTAGAGGCTAATCTACCAACTTTTCTGGATCATATCTGTAGCTCTTCGTGAATTCATATGAGACCTTCTGATTCTTACTGCTGATAAACTGTTTGCATCTTGTGGTATGGCCTCTATATTTCTGCTCTCGAAGTCTTCTTCAAACAGTGGATTGTGATACTTTCATCCCTGCCCTGTGGAGGTTGTTGGTGATGCCACTGACTGTTGTTTTTGGGTTTTTCTTTACAGCTCTCACAATGTTTGTCATCAACTGCTGCTGTTTTCTTTGGCTGACCTGTTTGATGTCTGGTTGTTGGTACACCAGTGGTTTGTTTCTTTTTCAGGACATTCCAAATCGTTGTATTGACTATGCTCATTGCTTGTGGAATGGCTGTGATTGCTGTTTTCTCAGCTTTAAAATGGCTTGCTTTTCTCCCATAGACAGCTCTCTAATCTTCATGTTGCTTTATCCTTTTTAACAACAAATGCAGTCTTCACAGGTGAAACCCAGGGCTAAAACCAAGAATAGACATTCAGAGCTATTAATTGTTTAAACAGGCAATCTAACAGGGCACACCTGGGCAACAAGAAACACCTGGCAGTCAAATGTGCCAATATTTCACTTGGACAAATGGATGGGTTCAAACAAAAGGTGCCATGTGCTAAGTTGTTTATATAATAGATCAGAATTTCAGCTTTCATTTCCTATCATCTCATATTAATCTTTTGATCTCAAACCCAAATGTCTTCAGTGTACAGCAAAAACAAAAGAATTGGCCTTGCCGTTCCAATACTTTCAGAGGGCACCGTAGTTTATTAGTTTGATGATTGTTAGGTGTGGTCACAGATGATATTTTTATATTATTTTCAATACTTTAAGCCATTTTATTTTCATTTTTTTAGTAAAGAAAATGTGCTTTTTGATGGTAATTTTTATTTTTTGAGAAAAAAGCTAAAAAGATGAAGTACTCAGTGCCCATGTAAATTGTAGGTTGGTTGTTAAGTACTGAACATCTGTAAGCATATACATAATAGTGTTCAGTATATTGGGCAATAATCAGTCTGTCATCTTCATCAAGATATAATCAAGCTGTAGCCATAGACTGCGTGTTTTTTAAATCAGACCTCTACAAAGTGGAACATATTAGTCAAGGGCATGATGCCTGCCGATCACACTGGCTGTGTGTCATTAAAACTTTCCTGGAACAGTCCTGGACAACGATGTCTTAAAAAGCGTGGGCAAGACCATGCAGTGTGACCCACTGGGCAACATGGCTCTCACCAGTTTCAACCAATGTGATCAGCCATGTGTGTGGTCCAATGAGAAGCGTGGTGTGACCTGAAGTCACTGCTCAATTGCCATGCACAAAAAAGCATGTGGTCCTGCGCAGTGGCATAGCCAGGAATTAATTTCAGGGGAATGAGGAAGTATTAGATTAGATTCAACTTTGTCATTGTGCAGAGTACTAGTATAGAGCCAATGAAATGCAGAAAAGCTGGGGTCAGAGCGCAGGTGCCCCTGGAGCAGATGTGGTTAAGGGCCTTGCTCAAGTGCCCAACTGCAGCAGCTTGACAGTGCTGGGGCTTGAATTCTGACCTTCTGATCAGAGCCTTAACTGTTCAGCCTCCACTGTCCAAATATACAAAATAAAATAATAGTTTGATCTGTACAATTATGTTGATAAGTGTGATGGTGACTGGAGAGGCCATTGATGTCATGTCACCTCAAACTGAGTCCATGAACTTGTGCATTGTGATGCGTTATCATGTTGAAAGTGGCCATTATAACAATACTTACATAGGCATTGCTTGCTTGGTTTTAAGGAGCCCAATGTGTGTCAAGAATTCCCCACACCATTGCACCACCATCCTCTACTGTTGTTGCGTGGCAGTTTGGATCCATGGATTTATGCTTTTGCTGCCAAAATCTGACCTTACCATCTGCATGTCACAGCAGAAATTGAGACCAGAAATTCTTCAGACCAGGTGATGTTTTCCAATCTTCAACTGTCCAGTTTCTGTGAGTCTGTGCCCATTATAGCCTCAGATTCCTTTTCTTGGCTGACAGGAGTGGGACCTGTTGTAGTCCGTCCTCCTCAAGGTTCAATGTGTTGTGTATTCTGAGTTGCTTTTCTGCTCACCACAGTTATAAAGTATGGTTATTTGAGTTACAGTGGCATTCATGTCAACTCGAACCAGTCTGGCCATCCTCCGTTGACCTCTCATCAACAGTGCATTTCCATCTGCAGAACTGCTGCTCACTGGATGTTTTTTCTTTATTGCATCATTCTGAGTAAACTCGACAGACTGTTGTGTTTGAAAATCCCAGGTGATAAGCAGTTATAGAAATACTCAAAACAGCTCGTGTGGCACCAACAATCATGCCACAGTCAAAATCACTGAGATCACATTTTATTCTCATTCCGGTGGATTTATCATTACCTGATGTTGCTGACCCAGATCTTATGCATTGCACTGCTGCCACATGATTGGCTGATTAGGTAATTGCATGCATGATTAAGTGTACAAGTGTTCGTAATAAAGAGCTCTGTGAGTGTAAATTTCAGGAAATGAAAGCTGAAATTCTAATCTGTCATCTCATATTCACCTTTTGGTTTCAAACCCAAAGGTCTTCAGCTTGTAGCAAAAAAAAAAAAAAAAAAAAGAATTGGCCTTCCAATATTTTTGGAGGGGACTGTATAGTACTACATAATAGAGTACTACATTTCAACAGTATTTCAACAGCATTTAAGACAGCCATAACATTTTTAAGATGAGAGTTAAAACATTGTGTTTAACTTTTTCACTATTAAAGCCTCAACCACAAATATCCCCTCGTCTACATACCCTCTCAACCTAATTATTTTGTATAGTTATTACCACTCGAACACAAATAATACCAAGATTCAATACACCCCCTCAACTATAAATAGGCGCACCATCCCAATTAGCCGAATGATTAAATAAGCCCTGCTAAATATTCAATTACATTCATGATCCATTTATCTCCAGTTACTGATTTATCCTGGTCAGGGTTGCAGTGGTTCCAGAGCCTATCCTTGGAGGATTGTGGGAGATGGGAATACACCTTGGATCCAGGCACTCAATCACACCTAGGGGAAATTTAAAGTAGTCAAACCACTGGTATGTGGTTTGAGGTGGGAGAAAACCAGAGAACCAGGAGGAGACACATGCGAACACAGGGAGATCATGTGAAACTCTACGTAGACATTAATCCAAGCTCATAATCAAACTGGGGACCCTGGAGCTATACAAATAATATTTAATTAAATTTAATTTTATTTGTATAGTGCTTTTAACTATAGACATTGTCATAAAGTAGCTTTACAGAAATCCAGATCTAGATTTCGAACATTACAGTTTAGCAAAAATCTCTGTGCCCATGTACCACCCAGATATGCAGTTTTACTTAAGACCAGAAGTATTTACAAAATATCTGACTAAACAAAAAGTTTTGCAACTAGGTTTTCAACTTATACCTAAAAACTGTGTTTGAGTCCTGAACATTAACAAAATGAAGGGAACCCACTGGAACATCCAGAGAGTGAGGCATTACAATACTCATTCTATAGTCATTCATTACAATAATGAATTCTATAACAACGTTATTTTTCTTAGCCTAGCAGTGTTAGTGAGCTGAAGAACAGCTTCCCCAATAATGTAATAATGAGACTGGCATATATATTCACACCAAGGTCTCTGGCTGCTGCACATGATGCCCCTGAAAGGAGATCAACAGTTAATACATAATTGGAAATCTTATTTCTACTTGCCTACCCAAGGAGAAATACTCTGGTTTTGTCACAGTTAAGTATGAGGTAGCAACCAGTGTCTAATATCCTCTACATGTTTCTGAAGTTCAGTACTCTGCTGTCTGTCTTCTTGTATGCAGAGTTAGCATATACAGGGAAAAAAGCAGTGAGCCTACACCAATCAGCCATAACATTAAAACCACTGACGTGAAGTGAACAGCATTGATTATCTCATTACAATGGCAGCTGTCAAGGGGCAGGATATATTAGACAGCAAGTAAACAGTTAGTTCTTGAAGGAAAAATGGACAAGCGTAAGGATCTGAGCAACTTTGACAAGGGCCAAATTGTGCTGGGTCAGAGTATCTCCAAAATGTCAGGTCTTGTGGGGTGTCCCCAGTATGCAGTGTTTAGTACCTGCCAGAAGTGATCCAAGAAAGGACAACCAATGAACTGGCGACAGGGTAATGGGCGCCCAAGGCCCACTGATGCATGTGGGGAGTGAAGGCTAACCTGTCTGGTCCGATCCCACAGAAGAGCTACTGTAGCACAAATTGCTGAAAAAGTTAATGCTGGCTATGATAGAAAGGTGTCAGAACACACAGTGCATCATAGCTTGCTGTGTATGGGGCTGCATAGCCACAGACCGGTCAGAGTGCCTATGCTGGCCCCTGTCCACTGCCAAAAGTGCCTACAATGGGCACGTGAGCATCAGAACTGGTCCATGGAGCAATAGAAGAAGGTGGCCTGGTCTAATGAATCACATTTTCTATTACATCATTTGGGCGGACGGGTGCATGTGTGTTGCTTACCTGGGGGAGAGATGGCACCAGGATGCACTATGGGAAGAAAGCTAGCCAGCGGAGGCAGTTTGATGCTCTGGACAATGTTCTGCTGGGAAAGCTTGGATCCTGTCATTCATGTGGATGTTACTTTGACTCGTATCACCTACCTGAACATTGTTGCAGACCAAGTACACCCCTTCATGGCAACGGTATTCCCTAATGGCAGTGGCCTTTTTCAGCAGGATCATTTTTGCCACATTGCAAAAATTGTTCAGGAATGGTTTGAGGAATGTGACAGAGTTCAAGGTCTTGACTTGGCCTCCAAATTCCACAGAATCTTAATCAGATTGAGCATCTGTGGGAGGTGCTGGACAAACAAGTCTGATCCATGGAGGCCCCACCTCATAACTTACAGGATCTGCTGCCAACGTCTTGGTGCCAGATACCACAGCACACCTTCAGAGGTCTTGTGGAGTCCCTGCCTCAAAAGGTCAGAGCTGTTTTGGTGGCACAAGGGGGACCTACACAATATTAGGCAGGTGGTTTTAATGTTATGGCTGATCGTTGTAGAACAGAACTTTATGCTTTACTTTTGCATAGAGAAGTCAGCATTAACATTTACAAATAGTCAGACAAATAAGACTAAAGCCAGAAAATTGTCATTCCCTTAACTCCAAAAAAAATTTTTTTTTTTTTTAGTATAGAACAATATTGTGATGAAAACCACACTGAGATCTGATTCCTATGCAAGTATGAGCTTAGCTACAACCTTTTCTAGGATCTTAGAGATATAGGGGATTTTTGATATTTGGTCTTCTTTGGGTCAAGATCAGGTTTTTGAATTGTTTTAATGTATGATAACTGCTAGTTTAAAGGATTATAAAAGATAGCCAATGCTAAGAAAGGGGCTATTTTTAACAGAGGTTCTGTTGCTTCTACAGTCAGGTCCATAAATATTGGGACATCGACACAATTCTAACATTTTTGGCTCTATACACCACCACAATGGATTTCAAATGAAACGAACAAGATGTGCTTTAACTGCAGACTGGCAGCTTTAATTTGAGGGTATTTACATCCAAATCAGGTGAATGGTGTAGGAATTACAACAGTCTGCATATGTGCCTCCCTCTTGTTAAGGGACCAAAAGTAATGGGACAGAATAATAATCATAAATCAAACTTTCACTTTTTAATACTTGGTTGCAAATCCTTTGCAGTGAATTACAGCCCGAAGTCTGGAACGCATAGACATCACCAGACGCTGGGTTTCATCCCTGGTGATGCTCTGCCAGGCCTCTACTGTAACTGTCTTCAGTTCCTGCTTGTTCTTGGGGCATTTTCCCTTCAGTTTTGTCTTCAGCAAGTGAAATGCATGCTCAATCGGATTCAGGTCAGGTGATTGACTTGGCCATTGCATAACAGTCCACTTCTCACCCCTGTCGAGCCCCAAGCCTGGACGACCGTGACGGCTCTGTCTCGCACATGCACAACCACCCTGCGCTCCTCACACCTACACTGCACTGAATTGAATAAAGAGCACCTCTGTTTGCACTACTCCTGTTTCCCCCATATTCAGCCCACTGCAGCCTTGAGTTGCTATCTTGTATCTTTTAACTGTATTAGCCACAGTTTGTCTTAATTAAAGTAACTGTTTAACTCCTTGAGAACTAGGAATTCAGCCATGCTATTTGTTCTCTGAGAGAAAGCCTGTCCTTTCTCTGAAGCATTTCATTGTGTTTGAAGGCAGTGTACACTTTCAGACAAAAGGGCGAGCTTGAGCACTTTTATTTACTTTTATTAATCGGCCATGTTTGGCCTAATTAATTGTTGACGACTAGATGTAACACTATAAAATGTTGAAAAAAGTTCAAGGAAGATGAATACTTATGCAAGGCACTGTAACCTAATAAAAAATAGGGTCTCACCAGTAAGTGCTTGGACCACTTATAAGAAGGAATCTTCCCACTCCTGATTTCTTCTGTTTTTGCATATTTGTCAAACTAAATGGTTTCAGATCCTCATACAAAATGTAATATAAGGCAAGGAGAACTTATGCAGTTTTTAAATGATCATTTAATTTATTGAAGGAAAAAGATTATGCAACACCTATCACCCATATGAAAATGTTGTGCCACTTTTAGCTGCAACAACTGCAACCACACATTTCCGATTACTGGAGAATTGCTTTAATCTAGTTACATTGGAGGACTGCCCTTTTAAGGCCTTGACACAGCAGCACAATGGGGTTCAAGGCAAGACTTTGACTAGGCCACTTCAAAACCTTAATTTTGTTTCTTTTCAGCCATTGAGAGGAGGACTTGCTCTCATGCTTCAGATTGTTGTCTTGCAGCAAAACCCAACTGCGCTTGCACTTCAGATGAAGGACTGATGACCGGACATTCTCCTTCAGGATTTTCCGGTAGAGAGCAGACTTCTTGGTTCCATCAGTTACAGCAAGTTATCCATGCCCTGAAGCAGCAAAGCATCCCCACACCATCACAGTACCACCACCATGTTTGACTGGTATGACGTTGGCTGGTATGAGTGCTGTTAGCTTTAGTCCAGCTGTAAGGGGAACCATGTCTTTCAACATGTTCCACTTTCGAATGATTGGTCCACAGAAAATTTTCCCAAAAGGCTTGGGGGTCATCAAGGATTTTTTTGGCAATTGTCAGACGATTCACCACTGTTCCAGGTTTTCTCCATTTAGAGATAATGGCCCTCGCTGTGGTTCACTGGAGTCCCAGAGCCTTAGAAATGGCTATGTAACTCTGTCCAGAATAATGTAGTTCAATTAATTTATTTCTCATCTCTTACAGAATTTCTTTTGATTGCAGCATAGTGTGCTGCTTGTTGTCTTTGTCTTGTATTAAATTTTGTCTGAAGATCTGAAACGTGTGACAAAAATTCAAAAATAGAAGGAATCAGTATCACTTTTTCATGCCACTGAAATTTCATGGCAAATTTTATGATGGAGCAGAGTTAAAATCTGGGAAGTGGTAAGATCTTCAAATGCCCTGTAGACCACCATCAACTTAAAAGGCTTAACACCAGATACCACGGAATAATGTGCTTGTTTTGGCATCCTTCCTCAGTGAAGAAACTTTGAGGGAGTGTGGTTTGAATAAAGGTGAACGGGTACAAATGCAGATGTCTGGAAGACTGGAACAGGTTCTTCTCAACAGTTTGCCTATATTTGACTCGACCCATGCTGTCTGTGATGGCATCAAGCTTTCCAGTTCCATTTGCTGAAAGGCAACCCAAGAGCATGACACTACCACCAAAATGCCTGATTACAGGAGTGGTGTTACTTGGGTGATGGGCTGTATTTGGTTTGCACCAAACATTATGCTTTGGGTTTAGACCAAATGGATCAACTTAAGTCTCATCATGCCACAAAATCTTTCTCAGAAGTGGCTTCCTTCTGTCCAGTCTCCCATTGAGGCCAGATCTATGAAGAGCTGATGAATTTTTTGAGGTCTGCACAGGTTCTCCTATTTCAGCCAGTGAGCACTGTAATGCCTTGAGTGTTGTACACTTCAGAAATATTTACTATGCAAGCATACTATTAGACACAGGTGGATTTAAAATTAACAGGTGTTATTTTACTTAATTTTATTTAGTTATTGTCTTTCTGACTCTTAAGTGTGGAATCTTAATCAAGTTGATAAAGTATACAATTTGGTATAAGTATTAAGCTTTTTAATTTAGATTTAAAGGCATGATGACCCACAGAAGAGCTTTTTATTTGTATATGATTTGTATTATGCTGCTGAATTTATTTTGTAATTATGTATTATTTTGTATTATGTAATTAAAATGATTTAACTTTTGGCATTTGATATTCCTTGATATAGAGTTTTCTAATATTTTAATGGAAAATATATATTAGAATAAAATATTCTAATATAATGGAGTGGCCTGGGGGCTGGGGGGTCTTAGCATTGCGCAGGAGTATTTTTGTTGTGAGCCTGAGTATACAACAGTTTACCCAGGTTTGTTTTTATAATGATATGGGTTCACACCTTCAATGTGTCAGTGTAATCAGATTTTCCATCTGTTAGTGTCCACCAGAGTGCTGCAGTGCTCCATTACTGCACTGACGTACACCTTTGTTGTGCCTGATAAATGTCTGCACACCATTCTGGCAGACTGCTGTGCCAGATCCACTCAGATTCTGCTGCAAAAGCTTAATCGCTGGCCATATTACAAAATAAAAATACATAGAGTTGTTAGTTATCAGTATGATTTGCATTTTTCTTGCTGATTGCAGAACTCTTGTTTTAACGTCAAGGACTTTTTAGACAGCCGTGGAATCAATTGCCATAACGTAGATTTTTCAAAATGTTCACTCAGTTTCCATAAATTTTAAGCACTTCTTTTGGACTATAGAAAAGTCAATAAAAATCTATTCAAATATCTTACGGGATTGTGAACCAATACAAAAAAACATGCTCACAAAATTTTGTTCTTCCTCTCTTGCTTCCTCTCAATTTCTAGCAAGCCTGTTTCACTGTGCCTGATCTAAGGGAGTTGCCAAGTATTCCTGAAAACGTGAGTTACTTTAATATAATATAAAGGAAAAAGGCCACACTAACCATATACAAAAGAAACTGCTGAACGACACACCAGACACTGTTAAACAATGCTCACTACATGCTAGACGCAAAATCACTTATTTATTCAAAAGTGCCATTGCCGCACTGTCACTGGCCATTACTAGGTTTTCTGAGGATCACAGTGTCTCCAGGTGCCAATTCCAACCTTGCACAAATTCCCCTCCTGTGTGTTAACTTCACAGCTCTTATCATTTCCTTTTTCAGCAACTGAAACTGATATTTGTTCATTTGTTTCAGAGAAACCTGACAGAGTATTTTGTAGCAGTAGATGTAAACAACATGCTTCATCTGTATGCAAGCATGCTGTACGAACGAAGAGTCCTAATCAGCTCCAGCAATCTGAGCACTGTGAGTGTATCCTTTCTCTTCATTGTGCTATCTTTGTATTCTATCTACACTGCAAAAATTATATGTTAGCAACTGGAAAAAAAATACATAGGCAAATTTACCTGATATTTCTTATAATAGGATTATTAAAAAAAAATTAAATACACTATTCCTAAACATTTTTTAGTAAGTTCAGTGTTGAAATGATCTTATTCTATTCTATTGATAAAACAAAGTAACACAAATTGTGGAAAGGGAAATCTTAAGGAGTAGGACAAGAAGAATAATATTATCTGAAAAATATAGTTTTCAGCTTCGATTTAAAAGAAGCAATAGAAGTACAGTCACAGACAAACTGAGGTTGAGCATTCCACAGTGTGGGTGCCACTGAATGACCTGCCACCCACTGATGAAAGCCTGGTGTGGGGCACTGCAAACAGTCAGGATCTGAGGGTGATAGATGATATGCAAGCATGGAGAAGCTCAGAAAGAAGAAGTAAGCCTGAATGGCATTGAAGGGTCTATTTAGTCTTGTCTATTTTGGTATTCTGGATAATGAATTAATGACAGAGCATGATTGGTTTAGGCAAATGTTCCTTACTGTTTAGTGTTTTCGGTTTTCCACTGTGGTTTTTAATAGTGTAAGCCAGTTAGTGTGCAGACAGCATTAGTATTCCAAAGTTGTGTCTGCCAGGTGTATGTCATTTGCAGCAACTGGTTGCTTCAGTGTCTGCATAGTGGTTTATTCTTTAAAGGTTTAAGCTGTGATGGTGTGACCTTCTTTTTCTGAATTATCAAAACATAAAAATGGATTTTTCTATGTTTGTTATGATTTGTTTAAAATGCGACCTTTCGGGAGGATAGAAAAAAAGTTCATCTCAAGCTGTATATTGTAACTGCTTATATAAGTGTTTATTATTGCATATATTATAATTACTTTGCAGCTGAATCATTTGAATCATATACACACACACTCACCATCCACCGTGACAGAGCACTGCCAGTCAGTCAACTTTACTATACCTGTTTTTGCTCCTTTTGAATTAAAATCTTGGAAGAAAGATTTCTCTAAAATCTTTTTTTTAATTTTTGTAATTTTGCCTCTGTATACCACCAAAATGGATTTTAAATGAAGCAATTCATTCACTCAAAGCATTTTTTTGAAATCAGGATGTGATTGAGGTATAGACTTTCAGCTTTAAGGGGTTTAACAAAAATTTAGGAATTACAGCTATTTTTTACATAGTACCTCCATTTTCACAGGCTCAAAAGTAATTGGACAATTGACTGATAAGCAGTTTCATGGCCACGTGTGGCCTGCTTCCTCCTTATTTCATGACAAATGATGGAGATAAAAGGTCTGGAGTTGATTCCAAGCGTTGAAATTGCATTTGGTAACTGTACATGGGAACTCTCACTGTGCGGTCCAAAAAGGTGTCTGTGCGAGTGAAAGAGGCCATCATTAGGCTAAAAAAACAAAACAGACCTATCACAGAGATAGCAGAAACTTTAGGACTGGCCAAATCAATAATTTGGTACTTCCTTAAAAAGAAGGAATGCACTGGCAAGCTCAGCAGCACCAAAAGGCAGACCACGGAAGACAACTAAAGTGGATTATCACAGAATTCTTTACTTGGTGAAGAAAAACCCACCAGGAGGTAGGCATCTTTGTCAAAGTCTACAATCGAGAGACATCTTTGTGAATGTAAATACAGATGGTTTACCTCAACATGCAAACCACTGGTAACGCTTGAGAACAGAAAAGCCAGAATAGACTTTGCTAAAAAACCTCTAAAAAAGGCTGACTACTTCTGATGCAAAATTAACTTGTACCAGAATAATGGAAAGAGAAGAGTATGGAGATGAAAAGGAAGGGCTCATGTTCCAAAGCATACCACATCATCTGTCAAACATGTGGAGGCAGTGTTATGGCATGGGCTTGTATGGCTGCCAATGGAACTGGGTCACTGGTCTTTATTGATGATGTGACCACTGATAAAAGTAGCAGGGTGAATTCTGTAGTGTATAGAGCTATACTTTCTGCTTAGATTCAGTCAAATTCTGCCAAACTGATAGGACGGCACTTCTCAGTACTGATGGATAATGACCCAAAACATAGCACAAAAGCAACCCAAGAGCTTCTTAAGGCAAAGAAATGGAATGTTCTTAAATGGCTGTCAGTCACCTGACCTCAACCCAATTGAGCATGCTTTTCACTTTCTGAAGACAAAACTGAAGGCAGGAAGACCCACAAACAAGCAGCAACTGAAGGTGGCTGCAGTAAAGGCCTGGCCTTTACTGCAGCCGCCTTCAGCGAGGAAACTTTGGTGATTTGGTGATGTCTATGGGTTCCACACTTCAGGTATTCATTGACTGCAAAAGGAGTTGCATCCAAGTATTAAAAATAATCCTTATATTAATAATTGTTAGTTTGTCCATTACTTTTGAGTCTGTGAAAATGGAGGTACTATGTAAAAAATGGCTGTAATTCCTAAACGGTTGAAATATTTTTGTTGATCCCCTTGAATTAAAGCTGAAAGTCTACAGTACTGTGCAAAAGTCTTAGGCATCCTATATTTTTTTAGTAAAAACTTTGTTATAGATTTTTATTTTATGACTTCTACATTATCGACCATGTAGAAACATTTAATTTCATTATTTTTGAAGGCATCTTTACTATACAGCATTTCTTTGCATGTGCCTAAGACTTTTGCACAGTACTGTGTGTGTGTAGTGTGTGTGTGTTTGTGTGTGTGTGTGTGTGTGTGTATATGTGTATATATGTATGTATGTATGTATGTATGTATGTATATGTGTATATATATATATATATATATAGAGAGAGAGAGAGAGAGAGTTACAAACTGACACAGACAGCTATGCTTCCCTTATTTGAAAAACCACCAGCCACTACTGCTGAAGATGAAGATTGCTCTCTCAGTTCTCTTTTTCTCTCTTAGTTAACAGCATGTGTCCATGGTGCGGCAGCCACGTTGTATCCCATGTACTGGCAGCATGTTTACATCCCAGTGCTACCACAGCATCTACTAGACTACTGCTGGTAAGAACGTGTATATACACACAGACACCATAATACCACAACACCACAATATATATAGCCATTGATTAGAAGATATGATTGTAATTTCTAGTGAGAACACACAGCGATACTTTACAGCTGACAGGACACAAAGAACAAACATCTACTCCTAATGGAAATATACCTACCCAATACAGCAACACAATGATTAATCCTTGTTAAATAGACAGTTATTGGCATACATACACATGTACTCACTCATGTCTTTTGAAAGGTAATTGCTGTCTGCTAATTGATAAAGTCAATAAAATCTGATGATAAAAATAGTTGAAAACAATTTCTTTATTGATTGGTCTGAGTTATGAAGCATGCTGTGGTGCACTACGTCACTTCATTTAGACTAAAAAAAAAAAAAACATTCCATGGAAATGACAGAGGACTTTAAAACCAATGTTGGTCTCAGGACATAAATTGTGTTGTCATTTGAGTAATATTTTGATTTGTAATCATTCATTTGTAGGAATATGAGAAAATGTGGACCCTGGTTGAGCCATGCTTATTAACTGGTGTGTGGGGTTTTTTTTTTTTTTTTTTTTTTTTTTTTTTTTTTTTGAGTTGTCCCACTTTATCTGGTTTTCTGGCTGTATGGCAGATTTATTTTATCTGTTTTTCCTGCCCTATCAGAAAACATAAACTCATGCTACTTTGGCCAAAAAAATATCTGTATTTTGTATGACAAATCAGTGGGTTAAAAATGACTGAACATGGTCTCAAATCAATGAGTAGTATGGATTAGATGAACATTTTCTCACTTTAAAACCCAACACATAGCATGAAGCATGCAATTTATGCAGTATTGGGCAGTAGCATAGCGTTTATTAGCATACACAACATAGTGTACAGTATTTTATTTTTTTTTTAAACGTTTGGTTCAAATAGAAGTCGATCCCAAAAAGAGTCGATTCACTGATACCAGGCGCTGAAAACTGTTATTCAACCTCAAAGCTTTGGAGTCGATTCCACACACCAAAAATGATTCAGCCTAAGCAAACACAATGCAAGCAAATTAATTTAGCATCAGAGTGTTTTAGTTAGGGAGACAGGCAGTGGATATTTGTTTGCCTTTATGTTGAAAGGTGCTTTGAAGTCTATCAAAAATACATTCTGATCCTGGCTCACTAGGTCACAAACTAGGAATACCATCAGTCCAAAAACACAATTGGGGAGGTAATAGACAAGCGCTCGGACAATACAATTATTTTTTTTTTTTATTTAAGTACTAATTTTTTTAAAGTACTATTTTTTAATTTAAGTGCTAAGGTAAGTAGTAATTGTTAATGTAAGTGCTCATCAGAAGGTGGAATGCATGCTCAATTCAGTTAACAGTCACTGATTGTTGTTTTTGGTTCTTTACTTACAGCTCCTACAATGTAATCAACTGCTATTGTTTTATTTGGTCGATTTTTCCTCTTTTCTCAGCTTCAAAATAGCTTGCTTTTCTCCCAAAGACAGCTCTCTGGTCTTCATGTTGGTGTATCTTTTTTTTTTTTTTTTTTTTTTTTTTTTTTTTTTTTTTTTTTTTTGCAGTCTTCACAGCCAAAATCCAGGGCTCAAACCAAGAGTGGACATTTAGAGCTATTAATTGTTTAAACAATCTAACAGGGCACACCTGGGCAACAAGAAACACCTGTCAGTCACATGTTCCAATATTTTTATTACTTGAAAAATGGATGGGTTCAAACAAAAGGTGCCATGTTTTAAATTTGTTAACACATCTAGATGTAAATGTCACAAAATGAAAGCTGAAAGTCTGAACTATCATCTTATATTTATCTTTTGATCTCAAACCCAAATGTCTTCAGTGTATAGCAAAAACAAAAGAATTGGCCTTGCCATTCCAATAGTTTTGGAGGGGACTGTATTTCTCCAACTAATGGAATTACTTGAACAAAAACGAAAAATAAATTGATAGTTGCAGCCTTATTGTCAACCCAAACTTAGACTTATCTAGAGAAAGAGGAGGTAGACACTTTTCTTTTAGTACATATGAACTGTGCAAACTACACAGTTCAATTTTATTATGAGTGATAAAATTCTAACTGTTGTTTACTTAGTCTGTAGTAGTCCTGCAGGGATCTGCTGTACAACCAGCATACTGAGTGTGTGCATGCATAAGGATAACATTTTACTTTCTCTCTCTTTATGCTAGTGCTCCTATGCCATACCTCATAGGAGTCCACTCCAGCCTGATGGAGGTAAGACAATTCTTTGACCAGTTCCCCCCTAACAACCAACTGCTAGTTTCAAATCTCTAACCCCTAAATGTAGTCTTCTGATGAGTGCTCAAAGTGCTTATGCTTACTGGTTATAGTAAGATAAGTAAGATGCTTTATAAAATTTAAACCATTTAGAGCTTTAAATATCACAACCAACAATTTGTAACTAGATGTGCATCTCCTGAAGTAAATACACAATGCTTGAAAAAAACTCAAGGAAATTTGAAAGAAGAGAAAGTTTAAAAAAAAAAATAAAAATTTTAAAAGGTAAAAATATAGAGTAGGTGTTCCATGTCATTATTTTTGGGTTTTGGAGCAATTAGTAGGCAGGGTGGTGTTTATATTTGGGTTTTGGAACAATTAGCGGTCACAGGGGTTTTGGGGGGAACAAAGTCCGGGGGAATTTTTTATTTGTGTTTGGGGCAATTACAGTTGAAAAGGGAATTTATTTTTGTATTCTGGGAAAATTAGCAGTCTGGGCATTTATATTTGCAAAGAAAGTTTAAAAAGCTAAGAATAAAAGAGCAGTTCTATGGTGTTCCAGCTCATTTACTAGGGTTTTGGTCAATTAGAGGTCATTAGAGGGTATTAATGGGTTTAGGGCCATTTAGCAGTCATTAGGGTATTTATATTTGCGGTCTGTGGAAATTAGCAGTCAGAGGGGCCTTTTTTATTTGGGCTTTGGGGAAATTAGAGGTCGGGGCTATTTATTATTGGGTTTTGTGGCAAATGGCAGGCATAGTGGTATTTATGCATGTTAGTGAGTAGACAGAGGATTAATTATGAGGAGAAATGCCTGTCTGTGTCAAAGTGCAGGACTGCAGGCCTGCACACCGGCGCAGTGTGTGTGAGATTGACCCTTTGTGACATGACAGAACTCTTAATTGATAAACAGTCCATTTGTGTACAGAATGGATGTCTGTTGCAAATTTCAAAATTTAAACTTAAATAATTTAAGAACTACAAATGGTTATCAAAACCAAGTACTTAGCACACCTTTTGGGACCTTCAAAATGCAGTTTGAACAGAGTCTGTATATTAAGTGGTTCAGGCTGTATTAATCACAGAAAAGTGTGGCGGAAGAAGAAGAAGCAGATTTCCATTTCCTGAAGGAAATACACTGTTACAGTTAATGGAGGTATTTATTTTTGAGTTTGGGGACAATTAGCATTCAGATATATATTTTATTTTTGGGTTTGGGTATATTTAGCAGGCATGGGGTTTACTGTTGCAATCGTTTAGTCTAAAAAGGCAGTTGGGGATATTTATATTTGGGTTTGGGGAAATTACTGATTATGGGGGAATTTATTACATAGCAGTCAATGTGGTATTTATATTTGGGTTTGTGGTGATTACAGGTCATGGGGGGTATTTCTTTTTTGGGCTTTGGGGCATTTAGCCGTCACATGCTATTTAGAGACCAAGCATCAAGTGTGTAAAGGGCCATGTTGTTTCTGTTAGGATTATTATTAGGGCCTAAGCACAAAGGGTGTGAAAGGGCCTATTGTTTCCGTTAGGATTATTAGGTCCCAGGCATCAAGGGTACAAATGTCCTTTCTGGTATTTTTGAGGTGCTTGCCGTGCTCACAAACTCACGGAACCTGGCACACACATCAGAAATGCTGGTCATCAGGGGTTTGCTACAGATTGGAGCCAGGTCTTGCCCTGGCTGGTCAATAGCACCCTCCTTTGACATTTTTCTTCAGTATGAGCATCCAGTTTCATTTACATGCACCAAATTTGTTTGGTATATGGGTCTTCTTAAGATAAAAGAATTTCACACTCACATCCATTAACTCCACCCAACAGGTTGTCAATTTTTGATTTTGTGCATTTTGATGGCTTTCAAACATTTAAAACATGCAACTCCCAACAGGAAGTGAGGCTTTTAAACCAAACATTTTAAATACTCCTTCTAGAGGATATATCTAATTCATACCAAATTTTGTCAGCAAGATGTCGTCGACACGGAATTACAAGGAATTTTTGATATCTTTAATGTTCTTGCTATGGCGAGGCAATCAGTTAACATATTACACTGCTCAAACAGGTGTGGCGTATTTCCACTATACATCATATGATGTGGCCCAAATTTCACATTTATGTTCAATCATGGGGCATGGTCACATACATATGCCAATAGTGATTTTTGTTATAGCACCACTATGGGTGCTACTATGGGGTTTATCATATTAAAACCAGACTTAGTCAGCATGATGTCAATATGTCCATGATGCTAAATTGTGAAGGAATTTTATGATATCTTAAATGGTAATCAGTACAATGTTAGCACCTAATAGTTTATAAAGTTGAATAGTTTCTGTTAACCCTTCTTCTTCCTATAATCATCCTATTCTACTTTCAGAGCCAAGGTTATTGGTGTTAGTCAATAGATTAGATAATATATTAAAAAATGAATAACCATAGTTTATGGCTCTTTAACGGCTCACAAAAAATACTGATGTGGCCCAGGCAGGATTTGAGTTTGAGACCCCTGAATTAGAACATAATAGACTAATAGACAGCCTACTGGTGAATTTAAAAAAAAAAAATTTATCGGGTCTGAATGTGAAAGTTTCGAGTGTGTAAATTATCAAAAACACCCACAAAGAAGATGGCAATATACTTGTGTTTACATTATCAGTTTACTTGTGTGGGATATCTCTTTGAGATTCAAGCTCACCACAGCTATCATTTACCCAGGTCTTCTTTGTAAATCACCCACAACACACCTGCTAAATGTATGCACAATTTATCAAACTGCCTATGAAAATTAGCACTTATTACTTGGGGTCCTAGTAAATTAAGGTCATGGTCTCTATTTTCTTACTGAAGAAGTTTGGGAAATAATTGCTAGAAAAAACATTTGAGATTCATAAATGGTCTCATCATTTGTTAATTCATATACTGTATCAAAAAAGAACTTAATATTTTTCTTCATTTGAAATATAAGCTACTCTTGCTCAAACAAATGCTTACAGAAGCACTGAACTGTTAGGTGTTATTTTTTTTTTTGAAGTGCTATGTAATTATTTTATGTCATTAATTAAACTTAATATCTTATTTTGATTAACTGACTAGTTATTTCAAATGAGTAACTAGTTATTTTTAAGATACAATCTCATTTTTTTTTACTTACCTTATTAATATTACTTAATAACCTGTTATTTCAAGATATCTAGACAAGTTACTCACATAGAAACCTGTTAATTTGACTTAACTAATAATTTCAAGATATTATCTTGTTATTTTTGACTTAACTCGTTATTTCTACTTAACTCATTGTTTTTACTTAGTAACTCATTATTTCAAGATATGATTTTATTTTGTCTTAATAACACTCTGTTTCAACTTAGTAACTCAACTAAGTAACTTAGACAAGATCTCAATATTTTTGATATGATAGCCCTTTATTTTGATAGCCCTTTATCTTGTTATTTTGACTTGGTAACTTGATATTTTAAGACATTATCCTTTTATTTTAACTTAATAAAAACATCCCACAATCAATAAGACTAAATTAGCTCATCATTCTTATTACTTACATTGTTTCCCAGATAGTAAGTAAGCCAGACGTTGCCTTACTGAAATTAAGCTATGAATGATTCGTAATTCACTTAAGTTAACAGGATGTTCCATAATGGTAGGGGCTATTTTGACTGTTTTGAATTTTTATACATATTTATACAAAAACATATTTATACAAAAACACAAAATAAATACAAAGATTAAAAAAAATATCATTTTAGGTGGGGTTGTAAAATGTCATCACAACAAATTTTGAAGGGAAAATTCAGCAATAATGCTCTGAAAACATGATAATAATAAATAGAGCAGACAACGTTTCGACCATATCAGTCTTCGTCAGGCAGTAAAAACAAGTCCTGAATATCTTTAAATAGACACACCTGACAATGGGCGTAGACAACAAACAAGCAAACAATTATCCAATGAAAAACTCCAAAAATTAAATAAATCATTCTCTCAAATATAATATACTCACCTACAGTATGAATCCCAAAACATCCAAAAAGTGAATGACATCAACACACACACAAAAATACAAATAATATCCATGCTAATATATAATCAAAATAAGACCTACATTAATACAAACCTAGGAAAGGGAATAAAGGCCAATATCATAAAGAACAATTTTATACAGCTTAAATAATTCATAATATGCAAGAAATCACAAAAAGGTTTCAATTCAAAATATATATTAAGTCCTTTTGGAGACAAAGTGTGAATATATAGAACACTTGTCTCTGGAAAAGTAATTTATTAGTGTCACCACTTTTTCTTGATATCTTAACCTCTTCAATCCCAGTGTAACGTAAAGTAGACAAATCATGTTTCATTTGATTAAAATAGACAGCAGTGGGGTTCTTTGGATCATTTACGCTTCTGTAAAGCATTCTATAAACTCCATTGAGTTTTTCCTATATAGGCGAAACCACAAGAACATTTAATCATATAAATAACATTTTTAGTATTGCATGAAATGACTCCTTTGATTTTTATCTGTTGTCCCAAACGAAGATTTAAAAAAAAAAAAAAAAGACATTTCATTGTAAAACTGCATTGTGTACACTGACCACGTCTATAGTTGCTGTCAGGAACAGAGAGGCAAGAACGTAGCAAAGATTTTGAAAGATGATCAGCCCTACCAATCAACTGTCGTATATTAGGTGCACGCTTATACACTATTTGTGGGAGTTCCTTACAAAAACGGCTCATTACAGGATCAGAACTAAAAATATACCAATAGTTCTATAATTTTTTCAATTTTTTACCTAAAGGTGAGTATTGAATAATACAAGACAAACAATTATTTTTAGACTCACCTGATTTCTGCTGAGGCATTAATTTTGATCTGTATTCTCAAAAAGGGCAGATGCCTTTTTAATCCAACTAGATGCATATCCCCTTTCTTGAAACTTCTGAGTTAAATCATTACATTGTTTTTATATATATATATATATATATATATATATATATATATATATATATATATATATATATATGCTTCATTGGAACTACAAATCCCGTTCGTATCCTGTTAAACTGACTAATCGGTAAGCTTCTCTTTAGAGGGGTCGAATGGAAACTTCGACCATGGAAAATGGTATTTCTATCTGTCGGTTTTCTATAAAGATCACTTATTAATCTGTCTCCATCCTTAATGATCAAAAGGTCAAGAAAACTGACCTAAAACTTGTTGTAATCAATAGTAAATTTAAGATGTTCATTACTGGAATTGAGAATTCATGAAAATCAAGGAGTTCATTTTCAGTGCCAGTCCACAACATTAAAATATAGTCAATATACCTACGCCAAAGATTAACTTTAGACATGAATGGATTAACATCAGAGTTGAAAACACATTTATGTTCAAATAGACCAACATATAAGTTGCCATAATTAAGAGCCATAGTACTCCCCATTGCTGTTCCCTTGATCTGCAAATAAAAGTCATGCTTATACATAAAGAAAAGTACCAATCTATCAAGTTTCTTAATACAGTCAATACCTGGAGTTTTATTACAAAAACAATCATGTAGGAAATCAATAGCGTCAACACCCCCATCATGAGGAAAATTAGTATACAGTGACTCAACTTTTAAAGTGACAAGATATATATCATTTGGCAATTGTACAGATTTTAATATCTTAATCATGTCCATAGAGTCCTGCATATATGAGGGAAGGCTTTTAATAAATTGTTTTAGGAAAAAATCAATAAAAGTCAATATTTTTTCAGTAAGTGAACCAATACCAGATATAGGTCTACCAGGTGGTTTAAGAATATCTTTATGTATCTTAGGTAGTGTATGTGTGTGTGCGTGTGTGTGTGCGTGTGTGTGTATGTGTGTGTGTGTGTGTGTGTATATATATTTGGGTGAGATGAATGTAGATTTTCCTCAAAAAAATGTATATGGTCTAGAAAACCTAGAAGACGTAGTAGCAACTGAAAGATTAACAGTATTTTTTGTTGATGAAGAAATATAAGGATGTTCATTACCCAAAGGAGAGATAAGCTCAACACGACTAGAAAAAAATTCCTTCAAACGTAACGTTCTAAAAAAAAAAAAAATTTTAAATCCACATAAGTATTAAATTCATTACAGAAAGTTGTCGGCATAAAGGATAAGAGGTGGTGAAACTAATAAATTACTTATAGAGAGAAGCATTCTATATATATGTACACTTCAAACTATGTCTAGATTTTTTTGTGATTTCTTATATATTATGAATTATTTAAGTTGTATAAAATTGTTCTTTATGATATTGGCCTTTGTTCCCTTCAGATGTTTGTATTAACGTAGGTTTTATGTTGATTATATTTTGGCTTGCATATTATTTGTATTTTTTGCGTGTTGATGTCATTCATTTATTGGATGTTTTGGGTGTATTATTATATAGGTGATTATATTATATTTGAGAGGATGATTTATTTTTTGGAGTTCTTCATTGGATAATTGTTTGCTTGTTTGTTGTCTACGCCCATTGTCAGGTGTGTTTATTTATAGATTTTCAGGACTTAATATTTTTACTGCCTGGTGAAGACTGATGCAGTCAAAACGTTGTATGCTGTATATATTATAAAAATGTTATGAGAGCATTATAGCATTGTGCTGTCCCTTTTTCCTTTATGATTTATTTTGATTTTTTTTGGCCTTGCCCCTGTTAAAAACTTTTTTGAAAGTGTGTACATTATCTTCTTTCATCACAACAAATTTTTTAAAATACGTTTGATTATTTAATTGTAGAAACTATGGGCTATAATAGTCTATTTACATTGGTTAAATGGTTAAGTTGACCAACACAGAAAATTACATGAAAATAAATTACTTATATTTTATGCAGGTTTTTTTATTAATATGAAATCCATACAATGCTCCATCAGACTCTGCATCCACTTTAATGGATCTCAGATGATTAGGGTATTTCTGTTTATTAAAATGCGTAATATAAATGAAAGTTCACTGATTGGATCTGTGTAACCTATTAGAGTAAAGATTTGCACATTAAAGTATTTCCATCCTTCTGAGAAGGAGCTTGGAAGCAGTTAAAAAAAAAAAAAGTTTTCATGTATACAGTACATATTACATGTTGATGCTCTGACCAATCCCACCCACAATAAGTTATTATAGTTTTCATCAGTCTGCTGTTCTTGCGCACTTCGTTGGTTCTATAACTAATCAGCTTGTAATGAATTGCCATTATCTGTATCCGTTTAGTATTCAAAATATTCAGATCTGATTTTGTATTTAGTATCTATTTTTTGGAGAGCCAGCGTGGTCTGCATGAGCCATATGGAGTGCCAGTTCATAAAAGCATATTTCTTTTATTTGTGCAGAAATGTGGTTTATTTTGGAGCTCAGTAAGTTTAGGTTGGGCTAAAACCAAATGGTGCATCTCCCATTAGTACCATGTTAATGAACATGGTAGCCTATTAATTCCGTGAGTAGGGACACACAGCTCTATCTTTCCTTAAAACCTAATGAGCTGTGCTTACTACAACACTTCAATGCATGCCTTGTGGATATTAAGACTTGGATGGTTAACGATTTTCTTAAACTAAATGAAAACAAATCTGAGCTTATTGTCTTTGGCCCTAATTTACAAATATTCTACCAAATAATTTAGAAGTATTGGCACAATATTTTAGACCACCGGTGAGGAATCTTGGCATTTTATTCGACTGTGACCTCAGATTTGATTAGCCAATCAAGTTGTAAAAAGTGGGTTTTTATCAATTTAGAACAATCTTTAAAATCAAGCCGTTCATCTCTCTTCAAGCCATTCCTCTCATTTAGGTTATTGCAATTTGTTATATCTTGGTATCAGCAAGACATCTGTTGATGACCTACAGTTAATACAAAATGCAGCTGTGAGATTAGTCATTGGCACCAAGAAAAGAGACCACATCAGTCCTGTTTTGGCATCACTGGCTTCCTGTCCACTACAGGATCCAGTTTAAAGTTTTATTGTTTGCTTTTAAAGCTCTTAATGTTTTAATATGATAATAATTATGTACAGCAGTTTGGTCAACTTTAGTTGTTTTAAATTTGCTTCATAAATAAATTACTTTGTTCAGGCATAGGAAAAGTAACTATTTGGGATAGTTGCAAATCTTTGTGCAGTTTTTGAGTTGTAGTTGAGGTGGGGAATTTTGCTGGCAACCCTCCCCACAAGCTTCCACAAGCTGTTCTTTAAGCTTTAAGCTCCACATTAAAGTAAAACTTTTGCATGATTTTTTTGGTTTCATCCTGCAAGATTCTGATGCACACACCTAGACTAAAGCTATACTAAAGCTATACAAATGTGAAATATTAATTTCACATTTGTTTAGGGTGCATTATTTCTTCAATCCAAATAATGTATTTGTATTAACTTACAGCCCTAATATCCATATTTAGATATTCTATATATATTTAAAATATGTATAAAATATCTAAAAATGTTACTACGGATTTTTAACTTTTTTAAAAAATTTAACTTTTTTAAATTTGTGTGAATTACCATCACCATCAGACATATTTGTGTCAACTGAATTCTTCTAAACCAATGTCTATTACTTAATATCTGAGAATAAGCATAAGTAATAAGTATCATAAGCTAATATTCAATAAATTTGTCTTATTAGTAGAATGTGGGGTGTTTTTATTAAGTCAAAATAACAAGATAGTCTCTTGAAATAAAAAGTGACTAAGGCAAAATAACTTGATCATATCTTGAGTTACTGTGTGGAAAGTTATACAGTTATGATAGGTTATTAAGTCAAAATAAGTTGCTAAGTCAAACAGTGAAGTGATATCTATATATTAAAACTTATTAAGTTGAAACAAAGTTATAAAGTCAAAATAACAAGTTACTGAAGTGAGACAATGGACTAGACACTATCACCTTAGAACCTCTCTCCAGAACAGTCTTTGCAAAGGTTTTAATATGCTCCTTTAAACCTTCAAACTCTAACTACAGTGTCATTTGTGCCTGTGTGAACAACAACAGGATTAGATTAGGTACAGGTGGGTGTGAACCTCTGTAAGTCCACCTCCTAGAATTTCAAAGCATTGATCCAGCTAGTTCTATCTGTTGCTAAAGTATCTCTAGCTTAGTTGTAAGCAGTTAGAACAGAGGGACAGCATGCTAGTTTATCTTAGCACAATCTGCAATAATCCTTTGCAACAGATTGGGTTACATCATGTGCAGCAGTGAAATTGAAGCTCATGTGGCTAAAATTTGCAGGACAGCTTTTTTCCATTTCATTAACAGTGTTATGCTAAAAAAAAATATAATGCCACTGGATGCAGAAGAACTACAGGAGTTCATGCTTTTGTCACTGCTGGGTTGGACTATTGTAATACCTTGCTGTCTGGATGTTCTAGTAGGTGAATAAATAAGCTCCAGTTAGTCCAAAATGCAGCAGTTCTTATTAGAACCAGAAAGGTTGACCATATTACCATATATATATATATATATATATATATATATATATATATATATATGTATATATAATTTTTTTTTTTTTTTTTTTTAAATATATTTTTAAAATTTTATTTTTTTTGGCTTCAAAGTAAAATGTTGCTGTTGCAAATGTCAGCTCTCAACAGGAGAAAGTCAGTGGACTCAGCTTGCGTTTGTACATGAGCTTTTATTTCTTAGCACTTCAAAGACAACAAAACAAAGCAGAAAAAATGGAGGCTGGGCTGCTTTTCAGCGGCTCATTTTGGCTCATATGTGGTACACTTATGGAACACTCAGGCTCATCTCACTGAGAGAGAGGGAGAGACAAACAGCTTGTTATAAGCAACATGTGTGCCATGTTAATTGCCACTCCCCCAAAGCTTCTACTGCAGACTCCCAGTAAACCTGTGTTAAAATCCTGCTGTCCCAGCAATTGTCTCACCTCCTTTTTGGTCTTGGTTCTTGGGCAGGCTGCAATCACAATAGTTTTATTAATTTACACCTACCCTTGACCCAAGTGGAAGTCCAGATACCATACCTCCATCCGTCCAATCACACACTTTGCTGGATTCACCATATGAAAGACTTTAGGACCTTTCACACATGCTGCACATGCCACTTCTGATCGTTACTATAGATAATTTTGTAATCCAAATGTGCATCAGCATATGCACTACTGGGCTGTAACACCCGGTCCATTAGTCTTTGAAATGTGACTATGAAAAGCCTGAACAGAAGTGTGACAAATTGGTGTGAACAGGGTAGAGAAGGCTGTTTTTATCTTGGACTTTGGCGAAAACAGAATCTGCCAATAGCCCTTGGTCAAATACAGGGTCGAATGAAAACGAGCCGCACCTGGCCAATTCAGGAGCTCATCAATGTGAGGGTTGGGATAGGCATCAAATTCTGAAACTGCATTTGCCTTGCAGAAGTCCACACACAAATGGACCGCCGTGTGCACCAGCACAGTGGGGCTGTTTGAATCACTATGGGACTGGACCACTTTTTTTGTGTTCAGGTAAGCAGTGTGGTTGGCTGTATACAACCACGCCTGGAAGAGTCCCTATGTGGTGTTCTGTGAGGTTTGTGTGTCCAGACAGGGGAGAAAACATAGATTGCAACTTGGCAATCTCTTCCCTCAGTCTCATCTCATACCCAGCTCATCTATCTACCACTGCCCTCTCCAGAGCAAAAGGGACCACCTCCCTCCATTGTTTGAGGAGGTTAAGGTGGTAATGTGACAAATTATGTGCCTTTGTCAGTTCGGGATCCCAAATCAGGAGATTATTTGGAACTGTCCTCCTCTACCCTCTTAATGGAGATTGTTCTCAGTGGCACTGCTTCAAGATATTGCATCATATAGTCCACCAGAACTAATACAAAGTGATATGCTCACTGGTCTAATGGCCTGACGAGATCTATGCCAAATCTTTTGAAGGGGATCTCGATGAGAGGCTGAGAATGCAGTGGCAATGGTTTGGGATGGTAATTGTGAGCAAGCTTTCCAAAAGACAAAAAGACTCATAACCTCTGTAGTGCTTACATGCTTTAATCTGTCTGTACCCATCAGACTTGTATGTGATGCATCACTATATGGTGCTGTGCTGTCACACAAGCTCCCAGAAGGCACAGAAAAACCTATAGCCTTCGCATCCAGATCAATAACAGTGGCACAATGTAACTAGGCACAGATAGACCGAGAAGCACTTAGTCTTGTATGGGGTGTAAAAAAAATTCCTCCATTACCTGCATGGTCAAAGGTTTACCCTGGTCACAGGCCATCAGCCCTTGGTCTAAATCAACTCCAGGAAGGGTGTCTCGGTGATGGCATCAGCAAGGTTGCAGCGAAGGTCACTCTTCTTGAGTGCTCCCCAATGTAACTTTGAGTACACGGGCATCAAACTACATGGTAATGCTGATGACCCAACATAATCTAAAGTCTGTGACAGCATAGTGAGAGGATGGCCAGCACATGGAAGCTCACTGTATCCATCATTCTGAGGAAAGACCAACTGTCTGTGTGCCAAGGAACTCTGTTGTGTGGGATACAGTTGTCATTCCCTCCACATTATGCAGCAAGATGCTTGACACACTGCATGAAGAACATTTAGGCACTGTAAAAATGAAGAACCTTGCCCATAGTTTTATGTGGCGGCCTGGAATGGACAGATTGAGGATCTAACAAAGGCATGCCCTGGATGACAAAAGGTTCAGAACTCACCAGTATTAGCTCCTCTTCATCCCTGGGAATAGCCTTCAACACCATGGCAAAGAGTACATGTTGATTTTGTTGAGCCGTTTAAAGACTCCATGTTTCTAATTGCTGTGAACGTGCAATCTAAATGGACTTAAGTTCCTCCAATGAAAACAGCCACATCAGAAAAGACTGTTTCTGTATTGAGGACAATATTCTCCAGGAATGGGTTTCCAGAACAAATATGTACTGATAGTGGACACCAGTTCATATCAGATGAGTTTCAAAAATTCATGAAACAGAACAACATCAAACACATTACCTCCGCGCCATACCACCCAGCCACTAATGGCTTTGCGGAAAGATTTGTACAGACTTTGAAAAAAAGCAGTGAAAGCAATGGACAATGACAACTTTTCACTGCAACAGAAAATAGACAACTTCTTATTATGTACCAAAATGCAGTGCATGCTATGACTGGCCAAAAACCAGTGATGATCTTGCTCCTCAAGAGACACTCGTGTGAGAGACTCGTGTGTACCTCTGCAAACCTGATGTCAGGCGAGATGTGGAAAACAAACAATTTGCACACATGAAGGACAGACCTACAAGAAACTTCCAGTTGGGCCAAGAAGTCTTAGTACATGACTACAGGATGGAGAAGTGGCAACCAGGCACAGTCACCACCAGTACAGGACCTTTGACATATACAGTGAAAGTTGGAGACAACACATGGAGATGACGTGTAGATCAATTAGGGGACTGGCAGGTGAAATCCACCCTTTTCGCTGTTTCTGATTCAAATGACAGTGACAAGGATGCTGTTGACATTGCCAGTCCTGCCTCAGTCAATGTGAATGACTGACCAGCATGATGGTACACCTGATGTGACAATTCCAGTTGTACATGAACCAAACCCAGGTTCTCAGAGACGTTACTCTGAAAGATGTAGGAAACCTCCACAGAAACTTGATTTGTAATTATGTTGTAGTTATGTTAACAACAATATGTTGAAGTTAAACATGTGAATGCCTGCTGTTACTGTTGAACCAGTGTTTACTGTAAGCCTATAGTTGTGCATCACATATTCCCTAGTATGGTTTATCTAAGAGAGGAGGAATTGTAATGTATGTACATTTGGGTACCATAGCTTTTCTATGATGAAAGTCTGCCCCTTGTGGTTGCGTGCATAATGGTTTGAACGAACTCAGTACAGGATCATTAAACAAAATGAGTTGAGCATACTGAACGGATCGCGAGTGATTGTGTGTCAGCGCTGTGCTCTATTGCGTTCACTACAGGTTTCTATGTTAGATTAAAGGCATGACATGATTTGTCTTGGTTTCAGTATGTATATCACAAAAACCTGCAATTTTAACAGTGGTGCGTTAAAATATAAATATGCACTGTGGGAGGCCATGGACATAGACAGTTATGGTAAATTAAGATATTTTGACCCCTCATACAATCGCTCATTTTTGTTGATGATGAAGTGGAGGGATGGTGATGTCCCCCAGTATGCTGGCTCTCCGTTTTACTTATACTGTTATAGCTAGGCCTGCCGGAATCCCCACTTGCATATTGATAATTATATAAACCATTTTAATCCACTGTATGATCCTTTCATACCTAATAAGCATACCAGATATCTGTCTATGGCTCCTCTCACCCCTAGGACCTGCCTGTTTGATCAAGATGCTCTGCTCCTTCTCTGTTTCTCCTGTTCCTTTATCTGCACATGTGATTCACTTCCTGCTGCTGGGGGTAATCTCACCTGGACACCCTACAGACTTGAATTTTACAAAATACATGCCTTAATACTCAACTTTCTGTTTCAGTGGATAGTCGCACCTGGATGCTTTAGACTTGCACCTTTTAGTAACTGTTTGCTATAAACATAAAGACTATCACAAAGCTCATCCCATGACTCAATAAATTTATTTACAATAAAATCATGCCAAACATTCTGTACCTTTTCAACACATTTAGTACTGTTTGCCTTTTATCTATATGACTATATATTGCAATGGACATAATCCCAGTATCCAGTATCACCAATAAGAGTATTAAGTCAAGTGGCTTTATTGTCATTTCAACCATATACAGCTAGTTAGTACACAGTGAGAAGAAACAATGTTCCTCCAGGACCATGGTGCTACATAAAACAACACAGAACTACAAGAGACTACACATTTCTACATAAAGTGCACTTGCAAACATGTGCAAACAGCACAAGACAGTACAGTAACTACCAAAACAGGACACTAGGCACAGTAAGAGACAATGCAGCGCCGACTAGTACACAGTTCTAGTATGAAAGTGAATCAGATATAACAGTAGTGCAAAAGAGTAACAATATAATAAATCATTGTAAATGTAAACATAACAGCAATTTATTATATTCAGCAGATGAGCTTATACTATATATGGACATAGGGCAGCAGCCAGTTAGAGAGTATAGTAATAACAAAAAATTATATACAATATTTTATAAATACAGTAGCAGCAAAAATGCAGGTAGTAAATACAGAGATGTACAAAAATTGCAAAGAGAGTGGGATGGTGTTCAGCTGAATGTGTGTGTGTGTGTTGTCAGTCCAGTCTCCGAGTATTGAGGAGTCTGATGGCTTGGGGAAGAAACTGTTACACAGTCTGGCAGTGAGGGCCCAAATGCTTTGGTACCTTTTGCCAGACGGCAGGAGGGTGAAGAGTTTGTGTAAGGGGTGTGTGGAGTCATCCACAATGCTGGTGGCTGTGGGGATGCAGAGTGTGGTGTAAATGTCTGTGATGGAGGGAAGAGAGACCCTGATGATCTTCTCAGCTGTCCTCACTATTCACTGAAGGGTATTGTGATCCGAGACAGTGCAATTTCCAAACCAGGCAGTAATGCAGCTGCTCAGGATGCTCTTGATAGTCCCTCTGTAGAACATGGTGAGGATGGGGGGTGGGAGATGGGCTTTCCTCAGTCTTCTCAGAAAGTAGAGACACTGCTGGGCTTTCTTGGTTATGGAGCTGGTGTAGAGGGACCAGGCAAGGTTCTCTGCAAAGTGAACACCAAGGAATTTGGTACTCTTGACGATCTCCACAGAGAGATCTCTTTAGTTTTGTCTACATTCAGAGACAGGTTGTTGGCTCCGCACCAGCCCGTTGGCCACTGCATCTCCTCTCGGTAGGCTGACTCGTCATTCTTGCTGAGACCCACCACGGTCATGTCATCGGCAAACTTGATGTGATTCAAGCTGTGCATTGCTGCACAGTTGTGAGTCAGCAGAGTGTACTGAACTCCATACACCAGTGCTCAGTGTGGTGGTGTTGATCCGGACTGATTGAGGTCTCCCAGTCAGCAAGTCCAGGATCCAGTTGCAGAGGGAGGTGTTCAGGCCCAGCAGGTTCAGCTTTCCAATCAGGTGCTGAGGAATGATTGTGTTGAATGCTGAACTGAAGTTTATGAACAGCATTTGAACATATTTGTTTTTTTGTCCAGGTGTGTGAGGGCCAGATGGAGGGTGCTGGTGTTGGCGTCATCTGATGAGCGGTTGGGTGATATGCGAATTGCAGGGGGTTCACTGAGGCGGGTAGCAGGGTATTGATGTGCCTCTCGAAGCACTTTGCCTTTTGAAGGGTTTGAAGGGTTCGAAGGGTTGCCTTTTGAGTTTATTTCATTTAAAGGTTTCTTCCTCATGTCATCTTCAGGAGCTTTGCATTGCCACTGTCACCTTTGGCTTGCTCATTAGGGATATAGCTCTACATAAATTTTTCTGTAAAGCTGCTTTGTGATAGTGTATGTTGTTCAAAGTGTTATAGAAATAAATTTGAACTGAAAAAGCTGATGCAGCATTAGCCACTATTTCTAGCTACTATGATTCAATTCTATTCAATTTTATTTGTATAGCGCTTTTAACAATGGACATTGTCACAAAGCAGCTTTAAATAAATAATACTAATACAGAAATATGATACGTTAACAAGTTTGCCACATTAGTAGAGATGCTATTCAGCTGTAAGGCAATGCAGGTATAGAGAGATGTGGATGTCGCTTGATAAAATCTCTTCATTCTCAAAACACTGTAACAAAATTTGATTTGTTAGAGAAGCTGTAAATTTCCAGGCACAAAAAATGTTGCATTATGTAAATATATACAGTTGCAAAAAGCTTGCAAAAGTATTCAACCCCTCAATAACAAATGATAAATACAGATATTCTTCCTGTAAGTATTTTTATTGCCAACTCATGTTCCCTTGCAATGAATTTTCCCGGTACATAAAATCCCCCAAATACAGGGGGATATTACAAGCGAAACTGCTTCAATCTGCTAAAAACATTTCAGCAGGACAAATGTCCTAAAGGCCAAAGCAACACAGGTGTGGTTAAAAACAAAAAAGGTGAATGTTCTACAGTAGCCAGATCTGAATCCCATTGAGAATCTGTGGAACTCAAAATTGAAGCCAACAAACAACATCCAAACAACCTGAAAACCCTGGAGCAAATCTGCAAACAGTGAGCAAAGCTGGTAGAAACCCCAACAGAGTTAAACCTGTTATTGCAGCAAAATATACCTAGTCTGAAGGGGTTGAATGCAAACAGCATTTTTCAGATTAAATTTTTTTAAAGATCTGCTGACAAATATTTAATTCTTTTTAATTATTTGAAATGTTTTGATTCAGCTTACTTATTAAATATTCCCAGCAAAGCACTCATATGTAGGATAAATGTTATGTTGGGCAGAACACATCATAAGCTTAATAATAAGAGATCCCAAGGCAGTTTTATTTTGACTAATTTTAAGAACATTAGCTACGAACTTTGCTCACCTTAAGAATAAGGTAAGCAGCACTAAGCAGTCTAAAATGTAAACTCACTGACCCAGCAGCTTAGCTAACTCTTACCTTGACTCCCACTTGAAGTCATTCATTAAATGAAAAACTGCATATGGATGTGTTGAAATTAGTCACATAATCCGTGTTTGTGTGTGTGTGTGCAGAAGGTGCGGGTAATGGCTCTGGATGATGTTGTAATTCTAAATGTGGATACCAACACACTAGAGACTCCATTTGATGATCTACAGAACCTTCCTAATGATGTGGTGAGAGTACACACGCACACACACTCTTGCTGCCTTACATGAACTTAACTGAATGAACATATTAATTTTAATTAGAAACTGTTGCATATATTGTGTGCTGAGTGTGTGTGTGTGTGTGTGTGTGTTTTGAAGGTGTCGGCTCTAAAGAATCGTCTGAAAAAAGGTTCCACTACAATGGGAGATGGGGCAGCACGAGCTTTTTTGAAATCACAGGCAGCTCTGTTTGGCAGCTACAGGAGCGCTCTACGCATAGAACCGGTAAAACGCACACACCAGAGGTACCAACATCTACAGCTGGGTTTGTCATCTAGCAGACTGTGGACCCAGTAAATTATTTCAGCTGACCAAACTGAGTACTTGAAGAAATACCATAGTAGAGCTGATAAATGTATGAAAAACTGGCCATAGTTCAGTGACTCTAGTTTTCTAAACACAAACAAGCTCGGTTTTTGTAATAAGTCCTCTGTTGTGGCTCATCCAATCACATGCATTTATGTAATTTATTTAGCTAAGGACAGCTTAGATCACCATAGATTTTTTTTTTTCTCTTATTATTTTTCAATTTTGTTAAAGAATTTTATTTACCTCTGTGGTCTGTTTAGCAAACTTATGATATGGATTGTTTAAAAAAATTCGACAAGAAAAGCAGACTAAAGACAGAAAAGGAAGCATGTATTATCCCTAGACATGCAGTTGTGTTCATTTTATAACAACTGTAAACAACTGTAGTTGTTTAAGCTTATACAATACACTCTACTAGTTGATTATAAATCACAAAATTTCTGCACAATGCAGTTTATTATCCATTCAGCCTATAAATGTTTTATCGTTTATGCCATTACCATGGAACTTTCCCATCTACCTCTAGGATTGTCTTGTTAGCAATGCTGGGATCACCATACGCACATACACGCACACACACACACATAAAACTTGCAATATTTAGTCACCTTCATTAAAGTTGTTATCCCTGCTATTATCCATGTGAAGTTTCATGATTAACACATTGCTGATTTGGGGAAATGCTGTGCTCTTTAAAGAATTTTTTTTTTTTTTTTTTTAGGAAATTAGGGCTGCAGCTAATGATTATGCTGATACAGTAAATGATTATTCTATCAGTTATTTTTTTGTTAATCAATTAGTTGGATTATTTCTAAAAAATATATTAAATTTATCAGATTATATATCAGATAATCTGTCACAGCATGAGACTATTATCAGGTGATTATGTAAGTCAAATGAGTCACCCAAAGTAACACAAGGTAATAGTATTCCATACAGTTTTTACTGGTTCTGCACACTTTTTATGCAACTAGCAGAACTACACTTGATCTGTTTACAGATCTGTTTAAACTATTTGTGACAGGATTTGGCCAATATTCTTTCTTAGTCTTGCTCATATGTTGTACGTATGTTATAACATCTGTTGTATCAATCAAATAGAGATTGTACGTGTTTGTGTGTATCTACTGTATGTGTCTCTGTGTCTGTAAACCGTAAGTTTGGGTCTTAGCACTAGGATTACATGCATGTATTTCTGCTTTCAGGACGAGCCGATTACATTCAATGAGGATGCATTTATGACACACAGATCCAACACAATGAGACAGTTTCTCCAGAATGCCACACAGCTTCAGCTCTTCAAACAAGTATGCAAATGCATGTACATACAGTTGTATATACTATGTATATTTCTGTGTAAAATTGTTTCTATGTATCGATGTTAGTTTATAGATGGACGTTTGGAACTGCTGAACTCTGGTGAAGGCTTCAATGATGTGTTTGAGGAGGAGATTAACATGGGAGAATATGCTGGTGAGGATATATTAAAATATACATTTCATGCATTTGTGCAGGTCCACAAGGTTTTTATACATGTTTTGTGGAAAATTCCATCTGTTTACACTGGAATGACCGTGTGATCTGATGCCTAGCTGGATTTTATGTTCCTTTTTTGTGGCACTATGTATGCCATTATCTGTATGTGTTTAGTGCTCCACATACATGTATGTGTATTCAGATTATACACATCTGTATGTGTATTTAGATTATGTCCTAAAACAGATTTTTTTAAATTATTATTATTATTATTATTATTATTATTATTAAATATGAACCCTACCATTCTGCCCCAGGATGCACTGAAAACACTGGAGAAAAATACCCACAGGTAGAAATGACAGCTCTGTAGGCATGGTCTTGGAATAATTGCTCTGACAGTTCCTCAACCTCAGCTATCACTTGAGTATATAATTGGTCTTAACTAGTGATGTGTGTGGGACTGTTATTTTTTTTTATCTCATTTGTGCAATTATTATTTTTGCTGGTACCTGCCTGCAACATTTTCTAACAAATTTAGTTGGTTCTGTTTCCCAAAATATAAACAAGCTAGAAGCCTATTTTAAACCACCATGAACATGACCAGGCATTTAGCAAGGATGGCTGAATTTGAAAAGGCATCAGGTACTGTAGTGACTCACATTCATGTTAATGAACGTGTTCTTTCTTTGTCCAGCAAGCCCCATATCTGACTGCTCACTCACATGTCAGTAAAAACCCGAAGGACCGCAGGCCAATGCACACCTCTAATCTCTAAGCTTTCTACAAAATATTTGTATTTGTAATGTGTATAGAACACATTATCTGCTCCTTCTGAATAACGTATTTGTATTTACATTAATGGCATTTGGCAGATGCCCTTATCCAGAGCAACTTATAGAAATGCTTTGTACACTCTACCAAAAACACACATCTTCATACTAGTTCACTAGCTCTAAAAACTCTTTTGAGGAGGTTAGTACAGTATAAAAAAATGAGACCCTTTTTTTAAATATATAATAACAAAGTGCTAATTTAAATATTAGTGAAGAGGTAGCAGTGGGGTAGTGTGGGAGAATTTAGGGATATCAGAAACAAGTTGGACAGCTACATTCTGAAGTGAGATGTAGTAATAGTAGTTTTGAAATGACAATGGAATGAACGAACACCTGAGTGGCCTCTGTGGATAGAAATGGCCGGGTCCTCCTAATGTTGTAGAGGAGGAACTGGCATTAGTGGGTCAGTTTAGTGACGTGAGGCAGGAAGGATTGTTGGTTGTCCATGGTTACCCCAAGGTTGCATGCAGTGACAGATGGTGAGGTCTGAGAGTTGTCCAGGGAGAACACATGATCTTGACTTGGGGATGTGTTTCCAGGGATGCACAGCAGCTCAGTTTTGCTAGGGTTAAGTTTCAACTAATGAAATACCATCCATGATGAGATGTCTGAAAGGAAAAAAAGAGAGAAGTGACACCAGTGTATGAGCTATGCAGAGTGGGTTTCTTCAGGATGGTTATAACCTTAGGACAAGATATCTTCAGGATCTTTTCAGTTGATAGGGGAGAAAAATGTGTCAAAGAAAGTGCTGGGGAATCCTGACTGTGTATTGCAGGAATGGCAGGTCTTGTCAAAGAAGGTGGTGAAGTTAAACTTCAGTCAGGGAGGACAGTCAAGGAGGAGGTGGGTTAAGAAGTTAAGAGAAAATGTTGTGAAGCTTGTGAGGATTATGTGTAGAGGCTTGTAGCTTTCCCTTTTGTAGAAGGAGATCTTGGCAGCTGTCACATTGGATGAAAACTTGGGCAGGAGAGGGCAGAATTGCACACGCACTATGGACAATTTGGAAATGCCAATCAACCTACAGCGCATGTCTGTAGACTGGGGTAGGAAACCCACGAAGCACAGGGAGAACAAACTCCGTGCGCACTGGGTGGGATTCAAACTCCCAACCCTGGAGGTGTGAGGCAACAGTGCTAACCACTGAGCCACTGTACCACCCCTTCAGCTGCTCTTGATTTTTTCTGATTGCTGTGCAACACATATACAGCCAAGGAGCAGGGCAAGATGACTTCCTAGGTTTTGATGGGTTACATGGATGAGGATAGTGAAGAGACAAAAGTGTTGGTGGCTAATTCAAGCAGAGGAAAAAAGGAAAGAGGAAAAGTATGGTGTACTTTATCACTAACTGTTGTAGCATTCTCGGGAACGTAGTTAGGGTCTGGAAGGGTTAATAGGGTACTGGAAGCTACAGAGGAAGGAGCGATAGAGTGGAGGTTGTGGCAAGTGGGGTAGAGGTATGAATAGTTTATGTTAGGCAGGACAGGGAGGGTGAGGGTGAAGGATACCAAATGATAATCTGAGAGATAGGGGTAGCAGGGAACATAGTAACATTGAAGAGAGAAGACGAGGACAGGAGCTTTGTATTTGTATTCTTTTACATCCCTAATTATTATTATTATTATTTATTACACTGATGTTCTCAGCACCTAATGCAAGTGGCAAAAATCTGTATTTATAAACATTTGTCTTATATATCTTATATATACATTACTTGTTTATATATATAATGTTTGTCTTGTTTTATACAGGTAGTGATAAAGTATACCATCAGTGGCTTCTCACATTTAAGGTTGGTGTACATGTTTTTGCATGTGTCTGTTTTCTGTATCAGCATGATAATAACCTTGCATTTCCTTCACAGAAAGGTGGCGGGGCCATCTTTAACACTGTGAAGACAAAAGCAAATCCTGCTATGAAAACTGTGTACAAGTTTGTAAGTCCAGTATTCTCATAGATAGCTCTAACTTTCAACCACAATTTAATACATTGTTAATAAAAATTCTGAATATTGAAAAAAAGTGGCACATACCTATGTCATGTCATATATATTCAAAAAGTATTAACAACAAAATCTTATCTACATAAAATTTAAAAGGTCTCAAAAAAGTATTTATACAATTTGTAATGAATTTCTTATATGTATATTTAATGTGTACTATTTCTGGTTGCTGGAAACGTTCTGCATCTATAGACAGAATATTGCCATAAATATTTTGCTGTAAGTTCCAGTTCAGGTTATGTTATACTGAGTTTCTGCTGTGCGTTAATTTTTAAGTATTGTATGATGCCTTTTTTAGGCTTGCACTGGAATTCAATTTGCTGCTTAGTTGGCTTTGATCATGTCTGGTTTTGTTCCACATTCCTATGCCTTACTGCTGTCTGTCTTTTGCAGGCAAAAGACCATGCCAAGATGGGCATCAAAGAAGTGAGGAGTCGTCTTAAGCAAAAGGTACACCCACATGTTTTGACTCAACAGAGCCACACACAAACATATGACATAAACACTTGAGCTTGGTATGACCTTTTGCAGGAGATGACAGAGAACAGCCACTCCAGCAGCAGAGATGACTCTACCTCCACCCATTCGGTGTCCACACAAAGAAAGGATGCACACACCTGGGAACAGAGACGACCAATTACAGTACACTTTGGACAGGTAGGCAAGATATTCTGTTGACAAAATTTGAGTGTGTTATATTTATAGCCCTAGCACTGAATGTGCACAGGGCCCTATTGCTTTCTTAACGATTATTCTTTCTTTATTTATTTATTTTAAATTATGATTTTTTTCAAGGTTTTGGGGGGTTTTGGGGCCCTTAACATGCTCAAAAACTCATGAAATTTGGCACACACGTCAGAGTCATCGGCCATTAGGCCTGGGCAAAGAATAGCACATGGGCATGGTGGGGGGGCTTTGCAGTGCCCCCTTTTACACGGTACATTCATTACAGTACACACATTATTCTCATCGACCCAAACAACTTTCGCTCTAACATTCAATAGCTCCACTCAACAGGAAGTCGGCCATTTAGAATTTTGTGAAAAGTGCATGCGGTGAACTTTTAAATACTCCTCCTAGGGAATACACAATAAACTTGGTCAACATTATGCCAAGACATTGAGGATGCTTAATTGCGAAGGGATTTTTGATGTCTCGAACGGTTTTGCCATGGCGAGACAATAAATGTATGGCAAAAAAAGGAAAACAGGAAGTGTCTCGTATTTTCTGAGTGCACTGAGTGATTTAGATCAAATTTGAGCTGTACGTTTGGTACTGGGGGCTGATCAAATGGATGTGGCTATTTTGAGTCACAGTTATAACACCACCAACTGGTGTTATAACTATAACTGATATCTTAAATAGTGTTGCTGTGGTAATCCATCAAACTTTAATACTCTTTTCAGGTGTTTTTGAGGCTCTTAGCATGCTTAAAAATTCATGAAAGTTGGCACAGACGTCAGAGTTGTCAGCTGTTAGGTGTAGGCAAAAGCTAAGACATGGGCGTGGAAGGGGGCTCTGTAGCACCCCCTTTTGACTAAAGTGGTGGGGTCAGTTTCACCTACAGTCACAAAGCTTGGTACATATATTGTTCTCATCAAGCCAGACAACTTTCAAACTGACAGTCATTAGCTCCGCCCAACAAGAAGTATGTCATTTTGGATTTAATGGGGATTTTTTGAAAAGCAATCTTGTTTTGTAAAAGACATCTACTATAATTACACTTAATCTTTGCATATCTGCTACTTTGTAATTCAAATCAAATCACAAACTAGGAGAAAGGCACATAAACAGAGCTATGTTGCACCCCCTTAAATGCACGTGAGCCCTACACATTACTTCGCTACAATTAATCAATGGCTAATAAGGAAAACAACATATATCTCTTATCTTCTTCATGCATTATCTCACCAAATATTAGCTGTATGTTTGGACATGGAATCTGTTGCAAAACGTTAGACCTGGTCTTAATGTAATACATCAGTGCAACAACTTAACAAGATACTAGATACTAGATCTAACTCTAGATCAGGTTTTTCAAACTCAGATTCTGCCTGGGCCACGTCAGCATTTTTGTGAGTAAGGCTAACAGAAACTATTAAAGCATATGCACTATTAGGTAATAATATTTATTATACTAATTATAATAAAAGAATTTTGTTTTTTTAATTTTTATCTCTTTTTTTTAATCCCTTTATCTCATTTTTCTGTTTCTATTTGAAAGTTATTAGCCAGATAGCTACACTATATAAGCACAGAGATTTCAAGGTGAGAGCCGGTGAAGTAGCTGAAGTTTAATGCAAAAGTAGAACAGTCTTTATAAGGTGTAATCTTCTTCCCCTATTATTGTTATTTTATTATTATTTATTTTATTTTGTTTTTTTTATTTTATATTATTTTGTTATTTCAGTGGAGTCATAAAGGTATTTTATGGCAACGCCATAACTATGCAAACATTATATGACAGTAGAATGTGGCTTTAAATGGTTAAGTAAAAAAATAACACCAATTTAACGGGATAGATCAGTAAAACAATTGTGATATTATTTTGTATATTTCCTCATTCACCGAAATTAATTTTTGGTTATGCCATGTTTACATGTGAGTATGACTTACATCAAGCGCAGCACAAAGCTCAAATGCAGACCCCTGTCTAAAATTGGAAATCTAAAATGTTTTTGTGCTGAATCGATAAGTTAGAAGTCATAAAATAAAACCTATAACAAGTACTAAAAAAAATTTGCGTAAGACTTTTGTGCAGTGCTGTGTGTATATATACATATATATATATATATATATATATATATATATACATATATATATATATATATATATATATATATATATATATATATCAGTAAAGAAAGCAGCATATTATGTAAGAGACCAAAAAACATGAAGGCTGCTGGGTTTTGCTGCAAAAATAAGAAGCAAGTGCGAGTGTCAAAGTCTGCAGAAGAACTGTGGCTGATTTTGCAAGATGCTCAGTAAAACTTACCAGTTCATTTCCTTTTAAAACTGCACAAACTGAGACTACAATTTTTTTTAATTTTTTTTTTTGTTAAGGGTTATCACACCAAATATTGACTTTGTTTAAATTATTACTATTTACGGCTCTTTATAGTAGAAATGTAGAAACAATTAATTTCATTATTTTTTAAGGCATCTTTGCTCCACTATATATATATATATATATATATATATATATATATATATATATATATATATATATATATATATATAATATACACACACAGTTAGGTCTGGAAGTATTTGGACAATGACAGAGTTTTTGTGATTTTGCCTTTATGCACCACAATGAATTTGAAATAAAACAATCAAGACGTGAAGTGTAGACTTTCAGCTTTATTTTAAGAGGTTCCACAAAAATATGGCATTTACCATTTAGGAATTACAGCCATTATAAGCAAAGTACTTCCATTCTCAGGGGCTCAAAGGTGACAAAAATTGACTGACAAGGAGTTAATTGATCAGGTGCAGCCCATTCCCTCATTACTTCAAGACAAATTCAATTCAATTCAATTCATTTTTATTTGTATAGCGCTTTTTTACAAAGGTCATTGTCTCAAAGCAGCTTTACACAAACAAAAGTAAAGTGAAGTGTGTGTGTGTGCCGTCTCTGATGAGCAAGCAGGGCGACGGTGGCAAGGAAAAACTCCCTGAGATGGTGATAGGAAGAAACCTTGAGAGGAACCAGGCTCAACAGAGAACCCATCCTCATATGGGTTTACACTGTAGTGTGCGTGTGTGTGAGTAGAATGTGTGTTGGTGTAGTCCATGGAAAACAGCTGAAGCGTTTTCGTGGCAGTATGAAGCATTGCCGGTGGACAGGTCCAGAGTGAAGGGGGGGGGAGGTCTGGATTACCAGCAGCTCAGGAGTGATGCTCATCTGGTCCAGAGCGTAGGGGGGTCTGGATCACCGGCAGCTCAGGAGTGTAGCTCGGCAGAAGGAGAAGGAAAGTGGATAAGTACATTCACAGTCACCGTGTGGAGATAAAACTCAACATCCACGAGTCCCCCAGATCTACTCCTTTGATAAAAACACTAGTCGCTAAATGCTAGGTTAAATAAATAAGTCTTCAACCTCGACTTAAACACTGAGACCGTGTCTGCTTCACGTACATTAACTGGGAGGCTATTCCATAATTTTGGGGCTTGGTAAGAGAAAGCTCTGCCCCCTGCCGTGGTTTTGGCAATGCGTGGTACTGATAGACAGCCTGCATCCTTAGAGCGAAGTAGGCGTGGCGGAACGTAAGGTACTAACATATCACTTAAATACTGCGGAGCGAGACCGTTTAATGCTTTATAGGTTAGGAGTAATATTTTAAAATCGATGCGGAATCTTACTGGGAGCCAGTGTAATGTAGATAAGACTGGCGTGATATGCTCATACTTCCTAGTCCTAGTAAGGACCCTTGCTGCTGCATTCTGAACTATCTGAAGCTTATTTATGCATCTAGACGAACATCCAGATAGTAAAGCATTACAGTAATCTAATCTGGACGTGATAAATGCATGGACTAGTTTTTCAGCATCACTTAGTGAAAGTATATTTCTAATCTTAGCGATATTTCTGAGGTGGAAAAATGCTAACCTGCTTACATTATCTACATGCGCCTCAAATGAGAGATTAGAGTCTATAATCACACCGAGATCTTTTACTGTTAGACTACTTGAAACAGAGAGACCATCTAAAGTAACAGTGTGATCTCTAAACTTACTTCTAGCAGCTTGTGGTCCCAGTACCAGAACCTCTGTTTTTTCTGGGTTTAGCAGGAGAAAGTTGCTTAGCATCCAGTCTCTTATGTCTATCACACATGCCTCAACTTTCTTTAACTGGCTATTCTCATCTGGCCTAGCTGAGACGTATAACTGTGTGTCATCAGCATAACAATGGAAGCTAATATTATGTTTACGGATTATGTTACCTAAAGGGAGCATGTATAACGTGAAAAGCAGTGGGCCTAAGACTGAACCCTGCGGAACGCCATATTCTACTCGATAACGTGCTGAGTGGTCACCGTTTACATCTACAAACTGATAACGATCAGTTAAATAAGATCTAAACCAGTCGAGGGCTGAGCCCTTGATTCCTACGACCTTTTCCAGTCTGTGAAGAAGGATATTATGGTCGATAGTGTCGAACGCTGCGCTAAGGTCGAGTAAAATTAATAGACTAATGCAACCCCGATCAGAGGCTAATAGCAAGTCATTGACTACTTTAACTAATGCTGTCTCTGTGCTGTGGTGGGGCCTGAAACCTGACTGATAAAGTTCATAGATATTATTACTTTGTAGATATGAAATTAGCTGCTGCGCTACTACTTTCTCTAGTATTTTAGATAGAAAGGGAAGGTTTGAAATCGGCCTATAGTTAGTTAAGTTGTTAGGGTCAAGGTCTGGTTTCTTCACTAGTGGTTTAATAACAGCTAATTTAAGTGATTTTGGAACGTACCCATTGCTCAGTGAGGAGTTAATTATTTTAAGCAGGGGTTCAGTTACGGTTCCAACTATTTGCTTAAGAAGACGTGTTGGTACCGTCTAATTACCGATTACCGATCTAATAGACAGGTTGATGATTTAGCAGAAGAGATGAGCGAGATTAAATCATTCTCTTCAAGAGGAGTAAAACTTTCTAAGCTCTGATCTATGGTTAGTCTATCCTCCCAGTCTATTGTATAATTTGGACTTTGGGCCTGTATCTTCTGCCTAATGTTTTTAATTTTGCTATCAAAGAATTTCATGAAATCGTTACTTTTGTATGCTGTTATTGTGGAGATTTCTGTCGATGTCTTATTCCTAGTTAATTCTGCTATGGTGTTAAATAAGAATTTAGGATTACTTTTATTATTTTCTATAAGCGTTGATAAGTAAGTGGACCTAGCTTGCCTTAGAGCTTTTTTATAGGCTAAAATACTGTCTTTCCATGCTATTTTAAATGCTAGGAGTTTGGTCTGGTGCCATTTACGCTCTAGCTTTTGGGTGTTCTGTTTTAGAGAGCGGGTGTGGTCACTATACCACGGAGCGAGATTCTTATCTTTAATTGTTTTTCTTCTAAGTGGGGCTACATTATCTAAGGTACAGCGGAATGTCGACTCTAAAAATTCTGTCGCCTGTTCGAGTTCTAAAGGGTCTGATGGTGACCCTATACTAGCGGATAATTCTGGTAGGTGATTAATAAAGCTCTGCGCAGTCGCAGGTGTTATTGTACGGCTAATTCGGTAGCGCGGTTCTGTGTGTACAATGCTACTGTGACGCACACAAAACGAAATCAGACTGTGATCTGATATTGCCTCAGACTGCGGGATTATCGCTATATCGGTTATATTAACTCCAAAAGATAATATTAAGTCTAACGTATGACCTGCTTTATGTGTGGATCCTACAACACACTGATTGACTCCCAATGAGTCAAGTATGGATGTTGCCTATATTCTCAAAATGAATGTTAAAGTCTCCAGTAATTAACGCTCGGTCCACAGAAACAACTAGGTTTGATAGGAAATCTGTAAATTCACTAAGAAATTCAGAGTACGGTCCTGGGGGTCTGTAGATAATAACTAACGGAAGGGACTCTGATGACTTATCATTAGCGACTGCACTTATGTTACTATAAAGTGCTTCAAATGAATTAAAGTTTTGTCCTAGCTTCTGTACGATGGTCAGATTATCCTTATGAATAACTGCAACGCCTCCTCCTCTACCGGTTAAACGAGGCTGATGTATGTAGCTATAAGTGGGAGGACTAGCTTCATTTAATGCAACATAATTGTTCTGCCTAATCCACGTTTCTGTTAAACATAACGCGTCATACTCCTGATCCGTGATCAGTTCATTAACTAAGAGCGTTTTAGACTCAAGAGATCTGATATTTATCAAACCTAGCTTTAGAGTAGAGGTGCAGGCTGCGCTCTCAGTATTATTATCTAATGTAGGTATGTTTATTAAATTGCTAAAACAGACTTTAGTCTTTCTTAATTTTAATACAGCACGGGGAACAGACACAGTCTCAATGCTATGTACCCTAGGTGACGACTCTAGGCAGCTAGCAGACGGTTGGGTTAAGCCAATTGTATCAGTCTGGTGAGTTGAACAGTAGCCATTATAATTGCAATCTAAGGTATGGCTTACCAGTCAGATGGTGTGTAGTGTCCTAGAGATGTTGTCCGAGAGGACCGCTGCTCCAGCTCTGCTTGGGTGCAGGCCGTCAGTGTGGTAGAGCCTAGGACGCTCCCAGAAAATATTCCAGTTATCAATAAAGGGTAATTTCTGGTCTTGACACCATGACTGTAACCATTCATTAAAACCAAATAGCCTACTGAACCTCTCAATTCCTCGCTGGAACGTGGGAAGCGGTCCTG
Source organism: Pangasianodon hypophthalmus (assembly GCF_027358585.1). Classification (NCBI taxonomy): domain Eukaryota; kingdom Metazoa; phylum Chordata; class Actinopteri; order Siluriformes; family Pangasiidae; genus Pangasianodon; species Pangasianodon hypophthalmus. The sequence goes on along the minus strand of NC_069724.1, from coordinate 15,132,512 downwards.
ACACGATGATCCTCGTCGTGGGCGATGTGCTGCGTACCTTCTCAATCAGGCTTCTGAAGTCCTTCTTCAGGATCTCCGTCTGCCTCAGCCTGGTGTCGTTCGTGCCAGCATGGAGGACCACAGCTCCGATGTTCTTCCCATTCAGGATCGCGAAGCAGATAAATGAAGCAGATAAAAGGTCTGGAGTTGATATCAGGTATTGAGTTGGCATTTGGCAGCTGTTCGACTGGATCTACCAATATGAAGTCCAAGAAGATCTCAATGCAAGTGAAGGAGGCCATCATTAGGCTGAAAAAACAACATAAATTTATGAGAGAGATAGCAAAAACCTTAGGTGTGGCCAAATCAATAGTTGGGTACATTCTTAAAAAGAAAGAAAGCACTGGTGAGCTCAACAACATCGAAAGGCCTGGAAGACCACAGAAGACAACTAAAGTGGATGATCGCAGAATCCTTTCCTTGGTGAAGAAAAACCCCTTCACAACATCAACAGAAGTCAAGAATACTCTGGAGAAGGTAGGCGTATCATTGTCAAAATCTACAATCAGGAGATGCCTTCATGAATGTAAATACAGAGGGTTTACAACAAGGTGCAAACCACTGGTAACATTCAAGAACAGGAAAGCCAGATATTATTCAATGGCCAAGTCAGATATTCTTCAATGGCCAAGTCAGTTGCCTGATCTCAACCCAATAGAGCATGCTTTTCACTTACTGAAGACAAGACTGAAGACAGAAAGACCCGCAAACAAGCAGCAACTGAAGGTGGCTGCAGTGAAGACCTGGCAAAGCATCTCCAGGGAGGAAACTCAGAATTTGTATTTTGAGAACATGGGCTCCAGACTTCAGGCAGTCATTGACTGCAAAGTATTTTCATCCAAGTATTAAAATTATGGTTATATTTACAATTATGTCACTTTGTCCAAATACCTTTGAGCCCCTGAAAATGGAGGTGCTTTGTTGAAAATGGCTGTAATTCCTAAATGGTAAATGCCATATTTTTGTGGAACCTCTTAAAATAAAGCTGAAAGTCTACACTTCGATCACATCTTGATTGTTTTATTTCAAATCCATTGTGGTGGTGTATACAGGCAAAATCACAAAAACTCTGACATTGTCCAAATACTTCCGGACCTAACTGTATACACACACACACACACATCAGCCATAACATTAAAACCACCTGCCTAATATTGTGTAGGTCCCCCTTGTGCCACCAAAACAGCTCTGACCCATTGAGGTATGGACGCCACAAAACCTCTGAAGGTGTTCTGTTGTATCTGTTACCAAGATGTTAGCAGCAGGTCCTTTAAGCCCTGCAAGTTGCGAGGTGTGGCCTTCATAGATCGGACTTGTTTGTCCAGCACATCCCACAGATGCTCGATTGGATTAAGATCTGGGGAATTTGGAGGCCAAGTCAGAACTCTTTGTCATGTTCCTCAGGCCATTCCTGAACAATTTTTGCAGTGTGGCAGGGTGCATTATCCTGCTGAAAGAGGCCACTGCCATTAGGGAATACTGTTACGATGAAGGGGTGTACTTGGTCTGCAATAATGTTTAGGTAGGTGGTTTGTGTCAAAATAGCATCCACATGAATGCCAGGACCCAAGGTTTCACAGCAGAACATTGCCCAGAGCATCACACTGCCTCCACCAGCTTGCCTTCTTCTCATAGTGCATCCTGGTGCCATCTCTTCCCCATGTAAGCGACGCACACGCACCCACGCTCCATATGCGTGTGTTTGTGTCTTGCAAGTTCTGGCAGCTATGCCTCTCTCTCTCTTTCTCGTTCACGCTCTGTGTGTGTGTGTGTGTGTGTGTGTATTTGTGTCTTGCAAGTTCCAGCAGCTATGCCACTTTCTCTTTCAGGTTATGGCAGTTACTGTAAGCACAAAGAAACACACATAAATAGACTGGGGGTAAAAAGACTGCCGGTTCAACTCGCCTCTTCTCTATCCACAGCTGACGCTTGACCATAATAGTCCAATAATAGTCCAATAATAGTCAGCCAGCCCCAGGAACTGCCTCACCCCCTTTTTGTTCTTGGATCTTGGGCAGGCTGCAATCACTTCTATCTTATCAATTTGGGGATGCACCAGCCCATGGCCCATATAGAAGCCCAGGTACCATGCAGCTGGAGTATTGTGTCCATGAGACGTTGAATAGAAGCGTGAAAAATTGATGTAACCCAAACTGAGTGGATCAAAACATCTTAAAAATAAAAGCCTGCCCAGTTCTGGAACAAGATTAAGATTACCAGAATGGTCAGAAGAGCGCCACGACTCGCAGCTGCGACAGCTAGAAGACAGACACAGGACAGGCAGGATTACTTCAAAAACAAGTGCCTTTATTACTTTATAAGTGTGGTGAAGGGGAATGGTGGCATCAGGGGAGGAAGAGTGAGGCTGGCTGGCTTTCTGGGCTGTGTATTCTGGAATGGTCCTGGGAGGGTGAGTCGTTGTCAGTGCAGCGTAGGGGCAAAGGAAGTCAGGGATGAGTGGCAGGGTCACTGGGCCTGGAGGCTTCCCAAAATTGTGTTGGTGTTGCGGGCTCGCGGCATGGTGCAGAAGGGGAGCGGTGTCTTCCCTGCTGTCTTTGGTTTCTGGTGAGAAGAGAGAGAAATGGATCAGACTTCTGATGAAGATTAACCTGGCTCACTTTTCTATGTCCACTGTGCCCTTTTATTTTCTCCCGGCTTCTCCCAGAGGTTGAGGAGCTGCCACTTTTTTCATTGACTGCAAGCCGTACTTTGTTTTGCCACCCTACATTGCAGCCATGTGCTCTCTCGCTTTCCACAACAATGGTGCTGGAGTGGCGCTGTTCCTTCAGCACCCAGGCAGCGGTCGTGCAAGGAGTGTGCAGACTTTTATGTGCTACAGCTGGAGGCCCGCCATCACAAGAGTATTTGGAAGGAAGGGAAGGGCTCATGATCCAAAGTGATCCAATCATTATCTGTCAAACATGGTGGAGGCAGTGTTATGGCATCGGCATGTGTGGCTGCCAATGGAGGGATGGTGCTTCACAGTACAGATGGATAATGACCCAAAACATACCAAGAAAGCAACCCAAGAGCTTCTTAAGGCAAAGAAATGCAATGTTCATATATCACCAAGTCAGTCAGTTGACCTCAACCTAATTGAGCGTGCTTTTCACATACTGAAGGCAGAAACAAACAAGCAGCAACTGAAGGCAGCTGCGGTAAAAGGCCTGGCAAAGCATCTCAAGGGAGGACACCCAGCATTTGGTGATCAAAATTTGATGTGTAGGAAGCAGGAAAAATGGGCAAGCATAAGGATCTGAGCAACTTTGACAAGGGCCAGGAACTGGCAACAGGGTCATGGGCGCTCAAGGCTGACTGATGCATGTGGGGAGTGAAGGCTAGCCCATCTGGTCAGATCCCACAGAAGAGCTACTGTCGCACAAATTGCTGAAAAAGTTCATGCTGGCTATGATAGAAAGGTGTCAGAACAGAGTGCATCGCAGCTTGCTGCATATGGGGCTGTGTAGACTGGTCAGAGTGCCCATGCTGGCCCCTGTCCACTGCTGAAAGCACATACAGTGTGCACGTGAGTATCAGACCTGGACCATGTAACAATCCAAGAAGGTGGCCTGGTCTGATGAATCACGTCTTCTTTTACATCATGTGTGTGCATCTCTTACCTGGGGAAGAGATGGTACCAGGATGCACTATGGGAAGAAGGCAAGCCGGCGGAGGCGGCGTGATGCTCTGAGCAATGTTCTACTGGGAAACCTTGGGTCCTTGGGTGCTAATGTCATGGCGCCAGATACCACAGCCCACTTGCAGAGGTCCTGTGGAATCCATGCCTTGACGAGTTAGAGCGGTTTTGGTGGCACAAGGGGGACCTACACAATATTAGGCAAGCTGTTTTAATTTTATTGACACTTGCTCTGGGTTGGGACAAGAATGAGGATACAGGAGGAATGCTTGGAACAATTCAAAAAAGGTTATTTCATTAATATTTCACTCGCTTTTTCAGCGGTTTTATTTGAAACGAGACACATTCCTGCGCACGCTTACACACACAGCTCCGTGCAGCTCAGCTCTCTCCCAGCTCTCTCTCCCGAGGCGTTCGTCTCTCCCCTCTTCATCCTCGTTACCACTCACTGAAACAGAGAATAGTCATTAAAATTTCCCGCAGGTGTGCAGTGCTTATCACTCACCTTCCCTGACTTCGCCCTCCATTTACAAACTGGTGCTCGACCACGCCTCCTCTTCGACAGGTGTATATACAGTAGGACCCCCATATCCTTGGGGAGATAGGTTCCAAGCCCCCAGCAGATACCTAAAACCATGGATAGTAGTGAACACTCATATATATATATATATATACACAGTACTGTGCAAAAGTCCTAGGCACCCTATTTTTTTTGTACAAACTTTGTTATAGGTTTGTATTTTATGACTTCTACATTATTGAGTCAGTACAAAAACATTTCAGATGTCCAAACGTTAGTTTTCCAGCACAAAATTAAATGTTACAGAACAATGTTTGTATGGCAGTAAAGAAAGCAGAATATTACATAAGAGACACTTTTCAGCCATAATGAAGGCTGCTGGGTTTTGCTGCAAAAATGAGAAGCAAGTGCAACAGTCAAAGTCTCCAGAAGAACTGTGGCTGGTTCTCCAAGATGCGCAATAAAATGTACAGCTCATTTCCTTATAAAACTGCACAAATTGTACCTGAGACTACTATTTTTTTTAAAGCAACAGGCTGTCACACCAGATATTGACTTTCATTTATTTTCATTTATTACTGTTCATTTATTACTGTTTACTTCTCTTTATAGTATTTTTTTACAATGTAGAAACATTTAATTTCATTATTTTTGAAGGCATCATTGCTCTACAGCATTTGTTTGCACGTGCCTAAGACTTTTGCACAGTACTGTTTGTATATATATATATATATACACATATGTAAAATGGCTGGGTAGCGTATACTGGATAAAGGGAAGATAATTTCATCATGTTACTCAGAATGGTGTACAATTTAAAGTATGAATGTTTACTGTGTTTCTGGAATTTTTTATTTAATTTTTTGTATTTTTTTAAGTGAAACCACGGTAACTCAAACATCAGATACGGGAGTTTATATATATATACATATATATACAGTCAGGTCCATAAATATTGGGACAGTGACACAGTTTTGGTAATTTTGCCTCTGTACACCACCACAGTGGATTTGAAATGAAGCAGTCAAGATGTGACTGAAGCGTAGACTTTCAGCTTTAATTCAAGGGGTTTAACAAAAATATTGCATTAGCCGTTTAGGAATTACAGCCATTTTTTACAGAGTTCCTCCATTTTCACAGGCTCAAAAGTAATGGGACAATTGACTGATAAGCAGTTTCATGGCCAGCTGTGGCCTGTTTCCTCCTTATATCATGATAAATTAAGGAGATAAAAGGTCTGGAGCTGATTCCAAGTGTTGAATTTGCATTTGGTAGCTGTTCATGGGAACTCTCAATATGCCGTCCAAAGAGGTGTTGATGCAAGTGAAGGAGGCCATCATTAGGCTGAAAAAACAAAACAGACCTATCAGAGAGATAGCAGAAACTTTAGGAGGGCCAAATCAACAATTTGGTACATTCTTAAAAAGAAGGAATGCACTGGCGAGCTCAGCAACACCAAAAGGCCTGGGAGACCACAGAAAACAACTAAAGTGGATGATTGGAGAATTCTTTTCTTATTGAAGAACAACCCCTTCACAACATCTAGCCAAGTCAGGAACACTCTGGAGGAGGGAGGCCTATCATTGTCAAAGTCTACAATCAAGAGCCACCTTCATGAATGTAAATACAGACGGTTTACCTCAAGATGCAAACCGCTGGTAACACTCAAGAACACAAAGGCCAGATTAGACTTTGCTAAAAAACCTCTAAAAAAAAGCCTGACCAGTTCTGATGCAAGATTAACTTGTACCAGAATGATGGGAAGAGAAAAGTATGGAGAAGGAAAGGGAGGGCTCATGATCCAAAGAATACCACATCATCCGTCAAACATGTGGAGGCAGTGTTATGGCATGGGCATGTTTGGCTGCCAATGGAACTGGGTCACTGGGGTTTATTGATGATGTGACTGCTGATAGAAGTAGCAGGATGAATTCTGAAGTGTATAGAGCTATACTATGTGCTCAGATTCAGTCAAATGCTTCAAAACTGATAGGACAGCGCTTCACAGTACAGATGGATAACAACCCAAAACATACTGTGAAAGCAGCCCAAGAGCTTGGAAATTAAATGTTCTTAAATGGCCGAGTCAGTCACCTGACCTCAACCCAACTGAGCTGCTTTTCACTTACTGAAGACAAATCTGAAGGTAGAATGACCCAGAAACAAGCAGCAACTGAAGATGGCAAATCATCTCAAGGGAGGAAACTCAGCATTTGGTGATGTCCATGGGGTCCAGACTTCAGGTAGTCATTGACTGCAAAGGATTTACCTCCAAGTAATAAAAATAATCCTAATATTTATGATTATATTAGTTTGTCCCATTACTTTTGAGCCTGTGAAAATGGAGGAACTCTGTAAAAAATGGCTGTAATTCCTAAACGGTTAATGCAATATTTTTGTTAAACCCCTTGAATTAAAGCTGAAAGTCTACGCTTCAGTCACATCTTGACTACTTCATTTCAAATCCACTGTGGTGGTGTACAGAGGCAAAATTACCAAAACTGTGTCACTGTCCCAATATTTATTAAAACAATCAAGATGTGATTGAAGTGTAGACTTTCAGCTTTATTTTAAGAGGTTCCACAAAAATATGGCATTTACCATTTAGGAATTAAAATTTTCCATTCCAGCCATTTTCAACAAAGTACCTCCATTTTCAGGGGCTCAAAGGTATTTGAACAAAGTGACATAATTGTAAATATAACCATAATTTTAATACTTGGATGAAAATACTTTGCAGTCAATGACTGCCTGAAGTCTGGAGCCCATGTTCTCAAAACTCAAATTCTGAGTTTCCTCCCTGGAGATGCTTTGCCAGGTCTTCACTGCAGCCACCTTCAGTTGCTGCTTGTTTGTGAGTCTTTCTGTCTTCAGTCTTGTCTTCAGTAAGTGAAAAGCATGCTCTATTGGGTTGAGATCAGGTGACTGACTTGGCCATTGAAGAATATTCCATTTCTTTGCCTTCAAAAAGTCTTCAGTTGCTTTCACAGTATGTTTAGGGTCATTAGCCTCCTGCACTGTGAAGCGGCGTCCTATCAGTTTTGTAGCATTTGGCTGAATGTGAGCAGAGAGTATAGCCCTATACACCTCAGAATTCATCTTGCTACTTCTGTCAGCAGTCACATCATCAATAAACACCAGTGAGTCCATTCCACTGGCAGCCATACATGCCCATGCCATAACACTGCTTCCACCATGTTTGACACTTGATGTGGTATACTTTGAAACATGAGCTGTTACTTTCTTTCACCGTACTTTTTCCCATCATTCTGGTACAAGTTAATCTTGGTTTCATCAGTCCAAAGAATCTTATTCCAGAACTTGGGAGGCTTTTTTTAGATGTTTTCTGGCAAAGTCTTATCTGTTCTTGAATGTTACCAGTAGTTTGCACCTTGTTGTAAACCCTCTGTATTTACATTCATGAAGGCATCTCTTGATTGTAGATTTTGACAATGATACGCCTACCTTCTCCAGAGAATTCTTAACTTCTGTTGATGTTGTGAAGGGGTTTTTCTTCACCAAGGAAAGGATTCTGCGATCATCCACTTTAGTTGTCTTCCGTGGTCTTCCAAGCCTTTCGATGATGTTGAGCTCACCAGTGCTTTCTTTCTTGCTAAGAATGTACCCAACTGTTGATTTGGCCACACCTAAGGTTTTTTGCTATCTCGCTTATAGATTTATGTTGTTTTTTCACCCTAATGATGGCCTCCTTCACTTGCATTGAGATCTTCTTGGACTTTATATTGGTAGATCCAGTCAAACAGCTGCCAAATGCCAGCTCAGTACCTGATATCAACTCCAGGCCTTTTACCTTCTTCATCTGTCTTGAAGTAATGAGGGAATGGACCGTACCTGGTCAATTAACTTCTTGTCAGTCAATTGTCCAAATACCTTTCAGCCCCTGAAAATGGAAGTACTTTGTTTAAAATGGCTGTAATTCCTAAATGGTAAATGCCATATTTTTGTGGAACCTCTTAAAATAAAGCTGAAAGTCTACACTTCGATCAAATCTTTATTGTTTTATTTCAGATCCATTGTGGTGGTGTATAAAGGCAAAATCACAAAAACTCTGTCATTGTCCAAATACTTCCGGACCTGACATATATATACATACACACACTGCCAGTCAAAAGTTTGGACAAAGCTTCTCCTTCAGTGGTTTTTCTTTATTTTTATTATTTTCAACATTGTACATTAATACTGAAGACATCCAAGCTATGAAAGTACACGTATGGAATTACCTAGTAAACGAAACAGTGTTAAACAACCCAGAATATGTTTTAGATTGTCCAAAGTTGCTACATATAGCTTTGATGACAGCTTGGCACACTCATGGCATTCTCTCATCAGATTCACGAGGTAGATCAGTGGAAAACTATCCTTTGGTCTGATGAGTTCAAATTTGAGATTTTTTGGTTCTAACCGCCGTGTCTTTGTTAGACGTAGAGAAGGTGAACGGACAGTTCCTGAATGTGTGTTTCCCACTGTGAAGCATGGAGGAGGAGGTGTGATGGTGTGGGGGTGCTTTGCTGGTGACACTGTTGATGCCTTAGTCAAAATTGAGGGCACACTTCACCAGCAAAGCTACCACAGCATTTTGCAGAGACATGCCATCCCATCTGGTTTGCATGTAGTGGGGCCATCATTTGTTTTCCAACAGGACAATGACCCCAAACACACCTCTAGGTTATGTAAGAGCTAATTGTCCAAGAAGGAGAGTGATGGAGTGCTGCATCAGATGACCCACAATCACCCGATCTAAATCCAATTGAGATGGTTTGGGATGAGTTGGACCGGAGAGTGAAGGAAAAGCAGCCAACAAGTACTCAACACCTCTGGGAACTCCTTCAAGATTGTTGGAAAACCATTTCAGGTGACTACCTCATGAGGCTGACTGAGAGAATGCCAAGAGTGTGCAAAGCTGTCATCAAAGCAAAAGGTGGCTACTGTGAAGAATCAAAAATATAAAACATATTCTGGGTTATTTAACACGTTTTTGTTTACTTCCAGTTTCCGAAATACTCAAACCAGCCCATCTAGCACCAACAACCATGCCATGGTTAAAGTCACAGAGATCACACTTTTTCCCCATTCTGATGTTTGATGTGGACATTAATTGAAGCTCTATATATATATATATATATATATATATATATATATATGTATGTATGTATGAATGTGTATGTATGTATGAAATACTTATAGAGTATATTATATATATATATATATATATATATATATATATATATATATATATATATATATATATATATATATACACTGTGTTCCACATTATTATGCAAATGTAATTTTTCTCTCTTTTTCCTAAATAATCTATAAAAATGATAGTTCTCATAATTTTCAAGTCATCAAGCATTAGAGTATAACTCGACTGTTTTCGAACGAACCTCCAAATCATAACGGTTTTTTAAAAAAAAAATCAAAATCTTAAAATGCACTGTTCCACATTATTACGCACAATAGAGTTTCAAAACATTTTATTGTTGTAAACAACTGAAAATGGTCATTAGTTAAACTGCAAGCATTTGCAGGTTATATTTGCTGAAATCAAAAGCTCTTTCAATCAAAAATATCTTAACAGGCCAAATTACATTTTGACATAGGACCCCTTATTGGATAGGAGCTTCACAATTCTTGCATCCATGGAAGTTGTCAGTGTTTGGATGGTTTCTGCTGGAATTTCTTTGCAGGATGTCAGAATAGCCTCCCAGAGATGCTGTTTTGATGTGAATTGCCTCCCACCCTCATAGATCTTTTGCTTCATGATGCTCTAAAGGTTCTCAATAGGGTTGAGATCAGGGGAGGATGGGGGCCACACCATGAGGTTTTCTTGTTGGTGCATTGTCATGCATAAAGATGATCTTGCTACAAAAGTCACGGTTCTTTTTTTGTACCACGGAAGAAAGTGGTCAGTCAGAAACTCCACATATTTCACAGAGGTCATTTTTACACCTTCAGGGACCTCGAAGGGGCCAACCAGCTCTCTCCCCATGATTCCAGCCCAAAACATGACGCCACCACCTCCTTGCTGACGTCACAGCCTTGTCGGGACATGGTGGCCGTTCACCAACCATCCACGACTCCATCCATCTGGACCATCCAGGGTTGCATGGCACTCATCAGTGAACAACACTGTTTGGAAATTAGTCTTCATGTACGTGTAGGCCCACTGCAGGCGTTTCTGCTTCTGAGCTTTGGTTAAGGGTGGCTGAATGACAGGTTTATGCATAACTGCAACCCTCTTGAGGATCCTACACCTTGATGTTCTTGGCACTCCAGAGACACCAGCAGCTTCGAATACCTGTTTGCTGCTTTGCAGTGGCATTTTAGCAGCTGCTCTCTTAACCTGACGCATTTGTCTGGCAGAAATCTTCCTCATTGTGCCTTTATCTGCTCGAACCCGTGTGTGTTCTGAATCGGCTACAAATCTCTTTATTGTACGCTGATCACGGTGAAGTTGTTTTGAAATATCTAAATATCTAAAGTTCTACCTTCTCCTAGGCATTGAACTATTTCTTGCTTTTCGGCAGCAGAGAGATCCTTCTTCTTCCCCATATTGCTGGAAAATGGTGGTCTGCTTAATAATGTGGAACATCCATTCTTAAGTAGTTTTCCCTTTAATTGGACTCACCTGCAAACTAATTGGCACAGGTGTCTGAGATTGATTGGAGTGATTGGAAGAGCCCTGACACACATTCCCATCCATGTGTTTAAACTGACAGACAAAAAAATGACCTTTATGACCTTTAAACACAATTTGCATAATAATGTGGAACGCAGTGTATATAATACTCATATAATACACTGTATGAGTATTTCAACTGCTGATCTCCTGGAATTTTACAGGATGCACAGATAAAAGGCAGACACAGAAACCTAAGAGATAGCTTTAGTTTTGAGCTATACTATATCTTTCTACCTCTACACCTAACCTTACACAGTATCTTCACAGCAACATCCTTCGGGTAGCAATTTTAAGTCCTGCATTCAATCATAAAGCAACAGAAAATTTTTTATTTAAATCTCAGTGATTTACTGATACACAGTTTTGAATTTAACCATAGGCTAGAAGTCAGGTTCAAACAGGATTAAAATGAAGTATACAGCTATCTTTTTCCATACCTTCTGCAGATTCGAAATCTTAGGTGTCAGACTTGAATTTTGTAATAATTGTGTGGATAAACAATGAAGTGCAAGTGGAGCAGATCTTCAGTAAGTGGATTTGACCTGGATTTTAGAGAGATGGATTTTTAAAATCACTTTGTTGCAAATAAATCCTGTTGACAAAATTTCTAAAACGTAAAGACCTACTTTTATTATTATTATTATTATTATTATTATTATTATTTTATTTTAGGGATTTCCTTTGGCTTTTGTTCCATGGGCCACATTGTTGTCTGTTGACAATCAGTATTTGAGTGTGTTGTGTTGGGTATTCAGACATTAGTATGTCACTCATTGGCATAACCAGTGAAGGTTTTTACACATACTCTAATATGTAGTTTCTCTGGGGTATAAACCCATGATCACCAACTCTGTTTCTGGAGATCCACCTTCCTACAAAATTAAGTTCAAACTTTAATAAAACGCATCAGTTCCAGATAATCTGTCTGCCTGAAGTAGCTTTATCAGCTCTGTTGAACTCGGGCTGGAACTGAATTCTTCAGGAAGGTCACTCTCTAAGGACCGGGTTAGCCATCAAGGGTATAGACTAAACAATTTTGTATACCATTATATGGTATATCCCAAATCCTTACCAACACTTCTCTATGATGTTTTCATTTAGAGAGATCTTTTAAACAATACATGAGCACATGAACTTATATTCTCCTGTATTTCTCCTCCTGAAAGTAGTCTTTTTTATTTCTGCTTGAATGTTGTCCTTTAGTCCTTTTAAATATTCAGACAAGTATACGGAAGCAATCACCTATTTAGGTATCTGTGTGGCACATAGATTCTGCAGCTCTGGCTCACTCTGGGGGACAGATGCTCCTTTGCCAGCCTGAATGTATAATCTTTTTTCAAATTCTGTATGAAATTAAAATTATCTTGTGCTGATATCTCTGAGGTACCCTTACTATTGTGTGTCTGTGTGTGTGGGGGTGGGTGTGTGTAGTCTTTCCATCCTTGGCCGCTAGCAGCAAAGAGACCACGCAGCAACCTGGAAATTGAGGGCAGTCATGAACAGTAAGACAATGACACACACTTACACTGTTTGATCAGTTTTGAGCTAGGGCTATCGTATTTTAAACCAGTGGCAAATAGGACACAGGTTGTGGGGGGCTATGCCACCCACTAGTGGGGGCCCTCCACAGGAGCATGATCTAATGAAACTCTTGTCAGATTTATAAAGCATATACTTGTAATATGACATTCAATCTGGTTCAGCGCTTCACAGCTGTGAAGCAGCAGGGATGGGGTTTTCCTAGCAGTTTTTGTTGGAGAGATTTAATAAACTGTCTACTCTAAAGGACTATCTGGAAAATCTGGTAAGAGTTAAATCCAAAATGTGTGTATTGCTTAATATTAACGTTGTGAAGTGTATTTCATATATGTACTTTCTAGAAACATTATGATAGTTTAGTTGGTATATTGGTTTAGTTGGTAAATTTTCTGATTGTTCTACCCTTGTGTATTCTTATTTGTTCATTAAGGAACTGTTCTCTGCACTGGGGGTATGCATGGGATTGTTGTTTTTAATCCCACTTATGCTTGCTCCCAAAGGAAATCTGTCCTGTCCTGCCTGCTCTTGCAGGCACCCTTGACTCCTTTGGCCAAAAAATCTAAGATTATTGAGCATTGTTGTTTTTTATCTTTGTGCTCAATAATCTTAGACTTTTTGGCCAACGGAGTCGGCCTAAAAAGGTGTGTCTCAGTGTGGGACTCGGACCTTGAACTGCTCCTCAATAAAAATAAAAGTATGTGCTAAAAGTATGTAAGTACAAAGACAGTCTAGACAACTCTGTGCTCCCAACTTTGTGGCAACACTTTAGGAAAGGCCCACATCTGGTTGTGAAGTTGTCCACATACCTTTTGCCATACAGTGTACATAATATGACACTATTAGTTAATTTATAATATTAATAATATCCCTTTAAAATGCATATATTTTTCTTTTTTTTTGCACAGAGGACACCTGAGGAAACAGCATCTTAATCAGAGATATTGTTTATCTCAAGGCACAAATAATTTATGATGATTATTTATGCACGTTACATTTTTATGACCTCTTGTGGTTTCAGTAAGTTGTGCACATGAATAAGAAATAATTATAACAAAATAAAATGCAAAATAAGAAGATGTGCTAGATAAAGTGCTATTTTATAAGTTTCCAAATAATAAAAGTGGAAGCCATATTATTAGATTTTGATGATTGATGAGTGATTGTGATGATTACAACAAAGCAATATACTGGCAATATACTAGACTCCTACTAGATGTTTAAGGCAAGATGCTTTCTGTCTTCTCATTCATATGACATCATATTAGTTTTTAAAAATTTTTATTTTTGATTTTATTTTTTAAATTGTCCAAATTTTGGGGGGTTTACAGGCAATGGTGTAGACACTATTGAAAACCCCCATCTTGGACACTTCAGTCTGGTTGCCTCAGAGACGGTAACAACACACAGGTCATTTGCATAATCTGAATGGAGAGCCAATAAAATCAACTTAAGTGTCTGCATAACTAAACTCTGAATACTCACAAATTTCCCTACTCTGAATATGCCCTTAGTGTTTATTTATTCAGCACCATACACACACAAGCCATAGAGCCTGTGCTATAAAAAAAATCACATCACAGTTATATTCATTTACTAACAATTTGTGTCACCCCAAATGCTTGGAAAATTTGTTTAGCATATGTTGCTGTAGCCACCTGGCTAATGTTATTATAATTGCCAGTGTAACTTGGCCAGGCAACCTACCCAGTAGAAAATGCTCATTACAGAGAACAGAGGGTTTTGTTGGTAACCTGTTTATTGGTATTTTCTCAGTTGATTGCTGCTAAAAAAATTTTGGTGATCAGATTCTTTTGGAATGGAGTAAAATTGAATATCTTTATGTTGCATCCCGCAGTGCAGAACATTGAAGACACTGATGCTTGTTAGTAGCTCCAGAGTCTTTCAGTAATAAATATAGCAGAGTGGTCATACAGTTTGCTTAGAATGTCATCATTTTTTGTGAAATTGTTCTTTAAAAAAATGATGTGATTTAATCAGGTGACTGCTGTGTTAAAAAAAATTAAGTTATTCACATTTATGTAAAAAAAATTAAACTTACACCTTTATGTGTTTTATATAGAAAATATTTTGAGATTTTATTTGAAATGTTGAATAAGTTAATGTGAAATAGCTATGAAAAGAAAGAAATCATTGTATGGAGTTTTGTACAAAAATTAATCATGCACAATAATTTTTTTTTCATTATATGTATCTATCTCGCATTCTCTTTTGTTTTTTTCTTGGCTTGGTGTGTCTTGGATTCACTCCGATGTATTCACAGCTAATACCTAGCTTCATATTTTTGTGTGTGCATATATGTGTTCCTGCACACTGTCTGTCTCTCTCTCTCTCTCTCTCTCTCTCTTTCTTTCTCTCAATGAATCTAGCTTTATGCGCCCCACACGTCACTACACTGTGTTTCTGTGTGAGGACTCCTCTGGCGATGAGCTGTCACAGGACGATGACTTCATTTCTGCTTTTCCTGATCACTTCCTTCTCTCCACACCCTTTGAATGGTCTATTGTTTTATCTGCCTTTGAACCACTCAGAGCCTGCCCCTTACTGCCTACCAGTAGTAAACCTGCTGTAATTTATAGCATTCACCTTAGTGATACATTGCGCTAAAATCCGTTTGTGAAGCCTGAAAAAACACTAGACAATGACTGGTACAAAACAAACATGAGGTGCACTATTTATCATTTGGGCTTTAGTCTATTAGGTCCTCCAAGATAAATATATTCTAGATTTGAATGTGCATCTTTGAGTATACTCTATAACTGAGAATGTTGTAGTTCTACAGGGGACTGTTGTAGCCTTAATGGAAAATAACTAGCACTCTAATTTCAAATGACTGCATAATATAACATCCAGGTAGGACAGCTAGAAATATCTAAGAATGGTCATTGCCATGAATAGTGAATAGTGTAGTTATAATGTGTGTGTGTGTGTGTGTGTGTGTGCGTATGTGTGTGTGCGCACGTGTATTTGTTTGTCTGTGTGTAAGGTCTCAATCTTATCAATCTCTGAAGGACACAGATCTTGTGGAAAAGAAAGGGGAAGTGAGGACAGTGTGTTTCCAGGGTAACACAACCATGCATGGGCCAATACATACTAAGTTATCTGAGCTGAGTCTTTTAGATGATTCCTTCAGCAACCAGCAGAAGAAGCCTACATATGCCTTACATACTATAAACAGCGCACACACTGTGCTCGACACAGGACAGAGTCTAGAGGAGCTAAATTCAGTCTGCAATCCAATTGAACAGCATGGCAACTTCAGCTACCAGGTGCCCTCTACATTGTAATATCCAGTTCACTTAACATGTGCTTCTATGCTTCTTCTTTCTACATGTATTTCTAAATGTGTGTTTATATTTAAATGTTCATACACATTTGTGTGTTGGGTGTTTGTGTGTCTGTAGCACATGGAGCTCAGTGGTGATGAAAATACTCAGACTTTTCTGGGCCTGAAGCACTCCAGTTACAACAAATTTTGGAGCCAGAAGCTACCAGACACTGTAGCCTTTTCCAGCCAAGATTCATCCTCCTTTAATACGCCATTGTCTGTGCTACCACTGGAGCCCTGCACTCCCAGCAAGGATAGAGCTTCCCCTGGTCTAGAGATGAATGAGGAAAGGAGTATAACAATTCCTCGCCCACAAGTACAGAAAAAACTACCAGAACCGGGAGCTGTGCTTTCACCAACAGTGACTTTGCTGCAAGGCCTTAGACAGGATGAAAAAGAGGTAGCGGAAAGTGTAAAAAGGCAGGTGATTCACCAGGCACTCAATACCTCTCCTCTGACACAGTCTCAACCACCTAGCACAGATCCAGGGCCTGACCTGCTTCGCCTACTAGACCCTCTAAGTGAAGGAGAAGAGCCCTCTGAACCATCACTTCCCCCACAGCCTGCTTTGACTCCATTTCAAGGCCAGCACTCACTTAATCCGTTCACACAGGTCCCCCACTACTTCCTCCAAAAATACTATAACTCTGTACCTCCAGACAATCCTTTTAGCACTACCTGCCTGTCACCACAAACTACTGCCTATTTCCATACCCCACCTGTCTTGATGTTTAGTCAGGCTTCCCCTATGGGTGGAACCACAATGAATGGGGCATGGCCTGTTGACAGAGCCTCACCAGCCTCCAGCAATAGCACTTCTCTATTCAGTCTGATTGATTCTCCAGCCCCATCCTGTCTATCCCAGGCTCTACCCCCCACCCACCTGGCAGACAAACCTAATGACCCCTTCAGTGACCTTCTCACCATGGCAACATCATCCACAGTTATAACAACACAAACAAAAAGGAAAATGGAAGACTTGCATAGAAAATGGGAGACTTTTGACTAACCTGCCTGACTTGTCTCCTAACCAATAAAGATTCATGGCATTTAAACAGACAATGAATATGTCAGCCAGGTTAAAGATTTAATTCATACCCTTACAGTAAAGGTTAAGCTAGCACAGTTAGGCAGGAACCAGGTATTTGACTCTGGGTAGTTACTATATCAACCACATCCTCCAGCCTGGACACCAATGATGTTTCTTGTTAGAGCAGTGCCACATTTGAAGTGCACACAAGTATATGTATTGATTTGAATGATTGCACGAGTAGTCATTTGAAATAAGTGATTATACACACTGTAGATTAAACAGCTAAAACACGAAACATGACTCCAGTATGTTCAACCCAAAACACTATACCGTTCATTAATGGTTTTCAGATCAAAATGATAATTTCAATCAGCTTTGGTGTGTGTGATAGGTTCACTCATTCTAAATCCCTGCTTTTCCTATGGAGTAAGGCTATATAAGGCCTAACAATAACTCCCCTAACCCTAATCCGTAGCTGCTCCACTGATTAGGCTTCACCTGAATGCAAGCACAAATCTACATGAGAGTTGAACACAGATTAGACCAGATTAGACTTGGTTAGCCAAGATTTCTGCTTATACTACCTGTTACATGAAATACTGAATATGAATGTAAGGGCTATATTCAGAGCTGATGATTTAAGTCAGTGACTTGGGTCCAAAACTTATGTCAGTATTTATAAGACAATGTTGTACACTTGCTCCCCAAAATAGATGGTATAGGGATAGAAAATATGGACTGAAGAAGGAAATGGTGTTTTTGTTCCTCTGTCAAATTTAATACAATGTAACATAAAAGCCAGAAACAATTTTAAAATTAAATAATAAAAAAGACAATGTTATATGAATGAGAAGATAAAAAGCTTTGAAATGAACATCTAAAAGGAATCTAGGATATTTCCAGTATACTGCTGCATGACTAGACCTAGTAGTAATTATCAAATTAATCACAAAATTTAGTAAACCGGGGTCATGAAATTGTAATGTGTGTGCGGGATGTAGGCTATTTTATTACTCTTTTAAATCGCTATTTTGAGTTGTCAAATTAATAAGGCCAATATTTGTGTTATAACAATGTTCACAATTTTGGTCACTAACTGCATGTAACTCAGCTATATACAGCCCTTAGTGTATGTCAGAGTGATGGAGCTCTATTAAGTTCAGTTCATTCTTAATAGGTGGTCAGAATTCTGGTCTTTAACCTGAAGTGCCATAGTGGGACTAGTGTGGAACAGTGAAGAAGAAATCAGATTTTGTTATTGTATTTAAAATGATCATTAAAATTATATAAATTTTTACTTAAATACTGGATTCCCTGGTTACCCCATGCTCACATTGGCAATGGGGTGACGCGACACAGTGGCCAGAAGTCAGTGGAATTGAGAGATGCTGATACAGATTGTTTTCCCCCACTGTGAAACATTATTTGTGTTTTTTTGGTTCCATAAATTCATCCCTACTCTCAGCTCTTGAGCCAGTTGGTGACACTCACTGTGCTTCTACAGAGACTGTATGAGGAGTGCAGACAGTTGAAATGTTCTATAGCTCGTTTGTGTAGATAACATCATGAAACCATGGTGACCAGCAGTTATCTAAAGATAGGCGAACCAACTAGCAGTCAGCATTTGAGGGTTGCAAGACAGAAAATAGCTGCTGGTCTGAGTGCAGGGTTATTGTGTTCTCACTATCAAGCAGCAAGTCCTTCGTGTCATTTGCAGTTTGTCTCTTGCAGGCATTTGTTAATTAAAAATTAATTTATGCAGGGTATAGGGCAACACCATATGCTATGATGTTGCTTATACCCACCTTTTCTTCAAGTCATTAGCACAAAAAAGCAATAATCAAATTTTAAACATTAGAGGAATACTCAGGCAGTGGGATATGATGTCCATGTCACATGGCTGGTTGCCACAGAGTCACTTTCTGACACACTGAAATAGCCTAGGTTTTAATCTGTCAGAGAGTGACTCTAGTCTCCAGTGACAGTATTCCAGTGACAGTACCTTTTTTTCTCACTGCACTGAATGGATTCAGCTGGTGAAGACACACAACTGCACTTTTATAAAGCATGCAGAAACAAACAGCACCACAACATGAAGCAAACATTTAATCAGAGTTAAGGATTTAATACCAAAATTGTGCACATTGGTATTTAGGCCTCAGACGTAACTATGGACTTAAGCGCTATTCAGAGAGGTTATATAAGAGTTACATACATGGGGCTGAAAACAGAGGCATGTCCTAGTTAGGCATGATTCTGACCGTGGACTCATTTTTCTTGCATTATATAGACTCAAATGCGGAGCAGCATTAAGCCCTCAGCACTCTCTGTCAATTTGATGTAAACAACTATGGAATACCATTTGAAGCCAATAGTGAATATATACATATGGCACTATAGATTGATTGATTGATTTTTCACAATGAGGAAATCAGAGGAGACAGCATCTTAATCTGAGACATTGCTTATCTCAAGGACCAAATTTTTGGATAAAATTATGAACTACACTGCACAAAATTATATCTTTGGAAGTGAAAATATCTTGTATATGGGCAGATTCCTCTATTTTCTCTTATAATGAGATTATATTTTATTAAAATATAAGATTATTCCGTTTGTTTTTAGATGCTTGTAATTATTTCAGGCCATCACTTTTTTATTCTGTTGGCAGATTCTTTTACTTCTTTCCAGAAATAAATGCTTAAAATTAGAAAGATTATCTGCGAATATAGAGCAACATGATTTCAAGCTTGAAATTAGTAAAATATATCTAGAAATATGTTTAATTATCTTATATTTGTTTTATTGTAATCTTATAAGAGGAAGTACTAGATAAATGTGACTATATTCAAGATATTTTCACTAAGATGTCATTTTTGCAGCACACACTTACTTAAAGTGATCTATAAGCATAATAGATGAGTGCATGGTCAGCTTATCCTTCAAGCCTTGAGTAAGTTTAAGCCAAAGCATTGTAATAAATTAATTAATTCAACAACTCAAAATAGTGAATTAAAAGCATGATAAAACAGCCTACATTTGGCACACACAATACTGACCTCTATTTAGTATCTTGTGACTTTTTTGTGTGCACAATCAAATGTCAGTACACGACATGATAAAAAAAATAAAATGCAAAGAAATAGGATGTGCTGGATCAGGTGCTATTTTGTAAGCTTCCTAATAATGAGGATGGAAGCCATATTGTTAAATTAAAGCAAATTTGAAGTGATTAATGTGATAATCACAGCAAGGACAATTGTTGCAGCAATATATTGGCAATATAGTAGGCTTCTCCTTCTCCTTATTTCAATGCTTACCATTGTCTCAATTATATATCATTGTATTAGCCATTTATATTTTTCATTTTTATTGAAAATATTGTTTTATTTCATTGTCTTTTGCTTATTGTACTACATTTTGCAGCAAAAAAAAACACTTTCTTCAGTCCTCAACTTCTATCTTGATTTTTTTGGGGCTTAAAGACAATTGCTATGTGTTTAAAGGTAGTGGTCTATGTACAACTGGGCAAACTCGTCTTGGATGTTACTAATCAAGAAAAATCTGCCAACTCCCACAGATGTGAACTAACCCAACTCTGTATTGGTGTTACTTTTCCCATATAAGTCTAAAAATTATTTCAGTATTTAAGTCACCAACATGAATATGGTCCTTAATGCACCTAAGAGCATAATAATAAACATGTAAGATCCACCTTTTGTAAAGGAAGTGTAAAGGGCAAGTAAAGAAACATCTCTTAATTTACCATAGCATAACCACAACATGGGTGACTTGTAATGCACATGATTAGCAGACCAAAACCACCAATGATTTGTTGCCTCAAACCATAAACAAATCTTAGCATGTTTCTTTGCTGAAGGTCATACAATATGGACATGTGTATATAGGTAAAGCAGAGTTATCATTATTATATACATTGTTGAAGAGCTAATACCTAGAGACATACTAGAAAAGTAACCTCAGTATGTTCCTGTACAGCTATAGCTAGAACAGTCCCCCTACCCCCATTAGTGCTATTTCTTATTCATACTGTTACACAACAACATATGCTAACCTTTTCCCCTAATGACATAATTACTGTATGATTGAATAGCTTGATTGAAACCTACCAATTAATTTGTTTCCTTTTGCCTTTCTATTATATACTAAGACACCAAGAATCAAGCACTTGTACATGTTCAGAATTGTCTGTTCATTAAGCTAATGCCAAGTTGTAACCTGTGAATATAGCACTCTATTGTTGGGGGAAAACAAAAACATTTCAAAGCTTATCTGGAAGTATTGAATGTAAGTACATGCCAGTATTATGTTAAAGTAACAGTAAACCATAATTAGGGTTGCAGCAAGAAAAAATAAAAACTGCAACCTTTTCAAAATAATGTATTTACTGTATATGCATCACAATAAATTGCAAAAAGCAGTAGGTTTTTGTCTATCCAATGAATCAACGTGTGGTTGAATCACATCTTGCCTGTTTCATTTCAAATCCATTGTGGTGGTGTGCAGAGGCAAAATTACGAAAACTGTGTCACTGTCCAAATACTTATTGACCCAACTGTATGGTCTAAGGTTTACATATACCTTAGGCTAAAGATATTCCATCTCAGTTTTTCACATCTCCAGACATTTCATGTTACCATATACTTCTTTTGACAAGTCAGTTAAGGCAGCCACTTTGTTCACATCAGAGATCATTTTAAAACAATCGTTTAGAGACATATTTATTTCAGCTTTAATTTACTACATCAAAAGGTTTACATACACCAAGTTGACTGTCTCTTTAAACAGACTAGAAGATTCCAGAAATTAATCTAATGACTTTTAGAAGCTTCTGATTGGCCAGTTGTCAAAATTAGGAGTTAATTGAGAGTGCATCTGGAGCTGTATTTACAGCCAGTGCCTTTTCGCCCTTGATATCTTGGGAAAATCCAAGCAACTCAGCCAAGACCTCAGAAAACAAATTGTGGCCCTCCACAACTGCTTAGGAGCAATTTCCAAACAATGGAAGGTACCACAAGCATCTGCACAAACAATTGTAATGCAAATAAGAAAAATCTTGGGACCACAACAACGAAACAACAAAGGAACAGGTGAAGGAGTTGAAAGCATCAAGTACCAAAGTATGTAAATCCACCTTTAAGAGAGTCCCACATTGCCATTGCCTGAAAGGCTGTCGTGTAAGGAAGAAGCCCCTACCTACTCCATGCATTATGTTGTGGGGGTGTTTTGCTGGAAAAGGGACTGGTGCACTTCAGAAAATAGATGGCATCATGAAGAAGGAGGATTATCTAGAAATACTAAGGCAAAACCTCAAGACATCAGGGTAAAACTTTGCCGAAACTAGGTCTTCCAGCAGGTCAAAGATCCTAAGCATACCTCCAAAGTTGTAACAAAATGGCTTAAAGACAATAAAATGAACGTATTGGAGTGGCCATCACAAAGCCCTGACCTGAATCCAAGAGAAAAACTGTGAACTCAACTGAAAAAGCATGTCTGAACAAGGAGGCCCACAAACCTGACTGAGTTACACCGGTTCTGTCAGGAGCAATGACCAAAAATTCCAGCAAAGTATTGCGAAAAGCTTGTGGAAGCTAAGTCAAGAGTTTGATTCAAGTTAAGCAACTAAAAGGCAATGCCCCCAAATGCTAAAAAATGTATGTAAACATTTGACACACTGAAACTCTGACATAGTAAATAAAAGCTTAAATAAATCTGTCTCTTAGCTATTATTTTGAAATGACCTTTTATAGCACCACAGGCGATACCCTAACTGACTTTAGACAAGAAATATATGGTAACATGAAAATATGTGGAGTTGTGCAAAATTGAGTTTAAATGTCTTTAGCCTAGGTGTATCAGCTGTTGAGGATCACTTCAGTATGCATCACACTTTCATTCCAAGACTTCAGGCAGACCTGGAAACATATGCTGATGGATGGAATAATCATCTAATTCAAACTGAAGGTAACCAACACCTGAAAACATGCAGATTGGAATGATGCACTCAAACATTTGACCAACCTGAAGGTTTGGTATGGGGATAAATTGCACTTGCTTTGCATAGTTCTCTATAGAATGGCATACTCAGGTTGATCTACTTCTTAAGCTGGCACTGTGTATTGTAAATACAAAAGCTATCAGTTTTTTTTTTTGTCAGCATAGAAAATAAATTTGACAACTACCTCTTTTGGAAACTGAACAAACCTAAATAGTCAAAAAAATGTGGAAGGGTTTAAAAATTACAAAAAGTATTTACCATGAGTTTCTTTTAGAAGTGCAAGTACCAATTTCAAAATGATTTAATAGTGTACAGTATGTGAATATCCATGGCCTGTGTAGTATGTCTGTTTAAAATCTGAACTAAAACAGATCTGTAACTAAAACATGTTTTGTTTGTGAACATTCAGGACATCATAGAGCCATTGACTGTGACATGCAGAAGTGGGGGGACACTGTTCCAGTGTTTGAGTGCTCTCTAAGTCCAGATAGCTTGGAGGACCATACATCCCTTCTTAATCAATACATCTCAACATTTCTTTACTTGCTCTTTACTTTACTTGCTAGAAAAGGAACAGTATGATGATCCTGAACCCAACAGTTATAGCTACTGCATATTAGAACATTAATTTAAAATACTATTTTCTTATAATTTGTGATGGCCTTCCATCGCTCTACATTAATCCACCCTGTATTCCTGAATGCAACAATAGCATAGTTAATCAGAGAGTTTCAGCATCTGTACAGATATTCAAACATGATATTACTACAGTATTACAGTGGAAAAACAACTTTTCTTTGTACTTGTTAATGGTTAAACTGAATTTAAAATGCATGACATGAAAAACAATGATGGGTACATAGACATATATTCAATAAATGGCAGCTTGTCTCATCTTGCTGATCTGATCTTCCTGTGTGGGTTGAAATAGCTAAAAGTCTCTGTTCTACGTACTATGAAATTTGAAAATTAAAACTGTAGGGTATAACTGATAAAGTTTATGCATGCCATAATGCCTTCTTCACATTGAGAAACTGAAAAGAGTCAATTTCTTGCTTTTTACCAATGGCTTTGTGAGGCATCTAAGCCCCATCCATTGCTGACATCTTTGGGAATGCCTTACAAAGCAGTGCTGAAATCTATAGATTTCAGGATGCAGACAGGATTAGCAAAGGATAAAAATAATTTTTTAGGTTTTTGGGATTAATTTCTAATTCATCATTAGAGTGTCTTGCTCTGTAGGTTCACATTTTCCCTTTCCATTAACTATCTCTCTTAGTGACTTACCTCTGAGTGGTCAACATACTGTGGTATTCTGATGTTCTCCCCAGTCCAGCCTTTAGTTTCCTCACTATTTAATTCAATTCAATTCAATATTTTTTGTAGATCACTTTTAACAATGGACATTATAACAAAGCAGCTTTACAGAAATATATAAATTCCAGATATACATTTTAAATTTATAAATGTATCCCTAATGAGCAAGCCAGAAGCTATGGTGGCAAGGAAAAACTCCCTGAGATGAAATGAAGAAGAAACCTTGAGAGGAACCAGACTCAAAAAGGGAAACCACCTTCACCTGGTTGACACCTGATAGTGTGATGATTAATAATTTCCCTTCTATAACTGTATACTATTTAGTCAAAAAGTGCAATTGTGTAAACAGTAACTTATGAGCTTATGAACAAATTATGACTATGAGCATCAGAGTCATTTCTGAATTCATTCTAGTTTTAAATTAAACACTGCTGTGTTGATGTTATCAACTGTTTGATGGTGGAGACTTGAATGCAAAACTGTTCATAGTAATTGCAGTCCTAAGGCTATCCAAGGAAGAACATCCACAGCCATCTTTATGGTTTCTGTGTAGTACCACCCACAGTAATGGAAGGCTGGCCTTCTATGCTGTTTCGAATACTACCAATTTAGTTTGATGCCATTTATGTTCAAAAATATCTCGTGTTGATATTTATGCTGTCCATGTGGAGCCATACTTAGCAGTGAGTGATTTTTATTGGAATATGCAGACAGTAAGGCATTACAATAATCCAACCCAGAGGTAACAAAAGCATGTTTCATGCATCAGTGACATATTTCTTTTTCTATTTCTGAGAGGAAAGAAGGCTATCCTAGCAGTATTACCTACATGAGCTTCAAATGAAAGCCTGGAGTCAATAATCACACAAACGTCTTTTACTGCTGCACATGATGTAACTGAAAGGCCATCCAGAGTTACTGTGTAATCAGAAAGCTTACTTCTAGCTGCATGTGGTCCTAATACAAGTACTTCTGTCTTGTCAGAATTAAGTAGAAGGAATTTAATAAGCATCCCGTGTCTAATGTCCATTACACATTCCTGAACTTAATTAACCTAGTGCTTTGCTGGCTTTGCTGAAACATACAACTGTGTGTCATCAGCATAACAGTAGAAGCTAATACTATGTTAATGAATACTTTTTGCCCAGAGGTAGCATATATAGAGAAAAAACAGTGGGCCTAAAACAGAACACCAAACTTTACCTTAGTATACATAGAGAAGTCATCACTTACATCTACTAATTGATAACGATCAGTCAAATAAGACCTGAGCCAGGAGAGGGCTGTTCCCTTAACTCAAACAACATTTTTTAGTCGGGTTGCTGATGCGCGGCGGATGATGATGGCTGTTTAGTGTTTCGGCGCTCCGCTTCAGATGTCCTTTTTCCTTTTAAATTATCCCTGCTAAGAGTTAGGTTGAGTTTTAGTCATCTTTTTGTTTAAGAAACATCCTAGATGGCATTCAAACGGGAATTGCCACATTCCCCTTCCAAAAAACGGCGAGCGTCTTCACGACGCCATTGCTGAGATGCTAGAAAAGCAATTGAGCGCCATAAGGTTAAGCATGTCTGCGATCGTTCGCGAGGAAATTTCAATGATTTACACGCGACTTGATGTCAAAGCGTTCGGCGACAGATTTGAGTACATGCAAACCACGGTACGGGATATCAAAAAAGATTCGATCGCTAGCAAGTCACGCTTGGAAGAGCTGCGGGAGAAGCTATGGCTTTAAGAAGAGAAGTTCAGACAACCTGAAGGAGGTGAAGGTGGCAACGCAATCCAGTTTTTGCAGACCCAAATTCCTAAGTGGTTACCGGCCTTACAAGGGAAGGTGATTGAAATAGAACGCGCGCATCGCCTGTACGCGAACGACGATTCAACTAGGAAGAAAGCACGTACCTTGATCTTTAAGCTCCTCCGTTATAACGACAGCCGACCCTAAAAGAAGCTAGAAATTCAACATCCCTGAATCATGAAGGGGCCAAGTTGTGGTTCTTTCCCGATTTCAGCAAGGGCACCTCTCAAAAAAGGAAAGCTATGTCGGAAAGAAGGAAACAATTTCAACAGCTGGGCATCGAGTCGTTCCTGTTATATCCAGCTGTAGTTAAAGTGATAAATGGCCACGATCAGATTCTTTTCAAGACCCCGGGAGACCTCGAGAGGTTCGTCTCATCGCTGGATGTCGACACTCGGATGGAATCTACTCCGACGACGGGAATCTCCAACGATTAAACTCAGCCCTCGTGATCCTGCGCTACAACATGTCAAGTAGGGATTAAAGTTCCTATATTGCCGTCATGGACATTTGGCTAAGCGGGACGTTGATATCTAGGTTTGCCTCATAGTTCGAGTGCATGGCCTCAAATACTTTTACTTTCCAGGCAGGTAGGAGAGTGTGTTTTATCTCTCTGCGTGCTGCCATTTGTATTATGTTCTTCTGTTCTTTGGTCTGTTTGACCATTTTGTTGTTGGAAACACCAGGGTTTGCCATATTTGGTTATACTATTAATCTTGTGTTTTTGTGGGGTGGCAAAACTCAGGTTTTTATTTACGGTTGTACTGTTAGGATGAAGGACTTCAGTGTGATATCGTGGAATGTCAACGGTTTGAACTCTCCTTTAAAGAGAACAAAATGTCTTAATTATTTACATCGTAAGCGAGCCGATATAGCTCTTATTCAAGAATCCCATCTTAGGGCCTCTGATGTTACTCGTTGTCAAAATAGGCACTTCAAAATCATAGCCTCTTCATCCCGTACTAATGCTTCGAGAGGAGTTGCCATACTTCAGAATAGAAGATTCCCATTCTTAATAGAGAAATCGGGAGGTGATGAACATGGGTGGATTACATATGTTTTGGGATCATGGAATAATTTAAAAATTGTTTTCGTTTTGGTTTATGCTCCCAATAAATTTGATGTAGATTTCTTCCCATCTCTTACCAAGCTCCTCCTTGGTTTTATTGACTACAGCCTGGTTGTGGGTATGGATGCTAACGCAGTCGTTAATCGTTCGATCGATAAGTCTTTGTCCACAGTATATGGTGATCAGGCTTCACAGTCACTGAATGATCTTATCGTGGATAATGACTTGTGTGATATCTGGAGAATGAAGAATGAAAACTATAGGAACTACACTTTTCATTCTTCTTGACATAAGACCTGTACAAGGATAGATTATATTTTAGATTCAAGATTCAAAGCATTTATTGTCATGTGCACAGTGAGGAAACCAAGTTTCCCTGAACAATGAAATTCTTCCTTTGCTGTCCACATTGAATGCCAAGATAACAGAACTATATAGAAATAAAAAATAAAAACAGACATGCACATACATACAAACAAACATAATAAAGTGTAGATTATGTACAGAAGTAGAAATATAGATTATATATATAGAAATATAGACTATGTACATCTGTATGTGTGAGTGTGCAATGTTGACTTGTGCAAATATTGACTTATGTACAAAACAATACAATACAAATACAAAAACAATAGTACAGTAGCCTGTAGTAAATTGAGTGCAGTTCCAGATCATTCTGCGGAAGTTTGTAATTTGTCTCCCCCTGTTAGAACCCAAAGGTCAAAAAGATGGCGTTTTAATACAACTCTGTTGTCAAACGAGGACTTTATTAAACAGTTACGTGCCAGTTTGACTATGTTCCTTTCAGAGTGCTCTAGTTCAGCTGCTAATCCACAAATTTTATGGGAAACAACTAAATGTTTTCTGAGAGGAAACTGTATTTCTTTTGCCTCTTATGTTAATAAATCTAAAGTAAAAGAATTAAATCGTCTTGAGGACCAGATCAAAATACTGGAGAAGGATTTAAAAGAAACTTTTACAGAACAGAAGAGTAGAATTTTGGGAAATATAAGATATGACTATAAGGCAATTTTACTGAAAAGGGCAGAATTTATGATCCATCACACTAAACAAAATTACTATTTTAATTACTATTACACGCTAAACAAAATTACTATTTTAATTACTATTTTAAATTACTGGCCTTAGGGCTGAAACATAGTGACGCTATGTCCTCAATAACAGCCATTAAGGATAGTATGGGCAACCTTCATACTACGCCGGATGAGGTGAATGCTATATTTAAGAGCTTTTATGAGCATCTTTACAGTTCCGAGGTGGGTTTGGATGAACAACAGAGAATTGAATTCACATCAAAATTAAATCTCCCTCATCTAAGTGACAAGCAACGTAATTTTCTTGATTCTCCAATTGAATTAAGTGAATTAAAAGACGCTCTAGAGTCAATGAATAAGGGTAAGGCCCCCTGGATGGTTTACCCCAGAGTTGTATTTGGTGATATGGGATTTGCTTGGACCACTCCTTCTTGATTCCTTAAATTTTGCCATAGAAACAGGTTGTTTTCACAGAGATCAGAACACTGCTCTTATTTCCCTGATTTTGAAAAAAGAGAAGAACCCTCTCTGCTGCTCTAGCTATAGGCCGATTTCATTAATTTGCACGGACACTAAGGTTTATGCTAAAGTTCCAGCCCGTCGTTTAGATCAAGATGCTGGTTCCTTAATCTCTTATGATCAGACAGGATTTCTTAAGGGACGCTGTGCTATGGATAATGTTTGACGTCTTCCGAATATTATAGACATGCCCAATCTGACTGACGATCAACGTGCTATTCTCTCGCTAGACGCAGTGAAAGCCTTTGATTGGGTCGAGTGGGCGTATCTTTGGTCAGTTTTGAATTGTTTTGGCTTTGGTCCCCATTTTATACATATGATACGAACTCTGTACGAATTCTTTTGCATGGGTGTCGACTGGGATGAGTTGCTTAAGTGCTTTTCTGCTGGGCAGAGGCACAAGACAGGGCTACCCATTATCACCATTGTTGTTTGCCCTCGGATTAGAGCCTCTGGCACAGGCAATTCGTCAGGATCATATAATTTCTCCTATCACTATAGACAACTTCAAACACCACATTTCTCTTTTTGCTGATGACATCTTACTGTATTTGTCTATCATTTCCACTTCTATCTCTCAGTGTCTTACTGTATTCAATGATTTTAGTAATGTGAGTGGTTATAAAATTGATTGAGAGAAATCAGTATTGATGCCATTGTCTGTATTGTGTGATACTGTGTCTGCGTTCTCCTTAATTCCAGTCAGTAATGCATTCACGTATTTAGGAATTCAGATCCTTCCCTCACTCCAGGCGGTGGTCAAGCAAAATTATAGTTCCTTAATCAATAATATTAGACGAGACCTAGAGAGATGGGACGCGTTATTACTTTCTGTGCAAGGTAGGATTGCAATCATTAAAATGAATGTTATTCCTAGACTTTAATTTTTATTTTCCATGATTTCTCTTTCTCCTTATAAAACGTTTTCAAAGAAATGGACTCCATTATAACTAAATTCATATGGAACAACAAACATCCAAGAATTAAACTTAAAACATTACAGAGAATCCCTGCCAAATGAGGTTTGGCACTCCCTAACGTTCAACTATATTTCTGGGCATGTCGGCTATGCTCTTTTAAGACTTGGTTGGAGGTAAACTCTGAGATTGCTTGGCGTAACTTAGAAGCATCTGCTGTGCTTCCACATAGGCTACAAGATATGTTATTTACTGGTCTATCTAAGAAAGCCCTAAAGTTTGATAATAAAATCGTGGGTAGCTCTCTTAAAATCTGCTACGATGTTTGTAAATTTATGGGATGTTCTAGCAAATTTACAACAGAATCTCTGATTTGGAATAATCATAATATACAATCTGGGGAAAAGCCCTTTGTTTTCAAGCCGTGGTCTGATCAAGGTGTATTTGTTTTGGGCGACATTTTTAATAATCAGTGCCTAAGGTCATTTCAGGATTTGAAAGAATGTTACAATCTTCCTGGATATTCCTACTTTTTGTATTTAAGGTTGAAAAGTGCAGTGCGCACATATGGAGTACCGTGGAACTGTAACCTGGATGCTCATCCACTGATGGACTGTGTGAATTTTTCTCAGACACGTGGAGCAGTGTCATTCATTTATAAAAAACTGCTTAATCATGGCTCTGGTGCACTTCCCATCACTACAATATGGGAAAAGGAACTGGCCCCCTATAAACTTAACTGGGACTGGATATGGGAAAGTATTCCTACGATGTCCAAGAATCCTGCCCATCAACTTATACACTTTGAACTGATTCACAAGGCCTATGCAACACCGTATGTGTTACATAGAATGAAGCGCTTGCCTACTCCTTTTTGTACATTGTGTAATTCAAATACTGTGGGGACCTATATGCACATGTTCTTTGACTGTCCACATATTAGTAAGTTTTGGGATAAGATTTTTCTAATTGTTACAGAATTATGTGATAGGGTTATTCCTAAACATCCCAATATTTGTTTGTTGAACGATGATTCTGATCTTAATTTGAACGCTTATCAGCGTAGAGTATTTCACAGTGCACTAACTGCAGCCAAGAAGATAATCTTTAAAATTTGGCATGAACCCACATTCCCGGCTGACAAAATGTGGCTCAAAGAACTAAAAAATATTGCGCTGTTAGAACGTTCAACAGCAAGGATTAACAGAGCTAAACCAAGAACAATTAATACCTGGTCAGAATTTATTGAGAAACTTTCTTATGTAATAACTCGATAAACCAAATACAGTGAAAGATAAATATGAAAGTTGGTATTCCAGGTGAGTATAGATGTGGTATGTCACCCCTATAAAATATTTTTTAATTAATTTTTTTTTTAATGCAAACCCCGGCTTGTGTATAGTTATTGTAGGCCATATATGTTGGCTCTGTTCTACAATAAATAAAACAATTAAAAAAAAATTTCTAGTCTATCAAAGATAATAGTATGATCAGTGGTGTCAAAAGCTGAACAAGGTCAAGGAAGGCAAGCAAGGAGACACAACCCTGAGCAGAGGCAAGTAGTAGGTCATTTACCAATTTATCCAGTGCTATCTTTGTGCTATGATGAAGCCTAAATCCTGACTGATAGATTTCATGACTGTTATTCCTGTGTAGGTATGAGCATAACTGCTGTGCTACAACCTTTAATATTAGTTTGGTCTCACGAAGATGAGTAAAACATTCAAATCACTGATCTGATATGATTATATGGTCATTTGCATGGTTAGTTATCAAACTGTCTGGCTTTAAATTAATATTCTGAATTTTTTACCTGATATTTTCCATTGTGTTATTGAAAAAAGAAGTTATCACTACTATATATTGATGGTGTGCATGCTTCTGTGGTGGTCTTATTCCTAGTTAACTAAACTTTATTTAACTAAAGTATTAAATAAAAATCTAGGACTATTTTTATCTTCTATTGGAGAGATATGTTGATCTAGCAGCACTAAGAGCTTTTCTATATCTTAGGAGGCTCTCCTTCCATGCTGGTTTGAATACTATCAATTTAGTTTGACACTATTTACATTCCAATTTTTGAGTGGTCTGTTTTAAGGTGCATGTGTGATCATCATACCTGGATTCTAGTTTTTTCTCTTTAATTATTTTTCTTTTAAGTGGAGCTACATTATCTAGGGTGTAGCAGAAAGTTGATTATTGATAAACTAGGTAAGGTAGCTCCACTTAAAAGAAAAAGACCTTGGGGTGATTATTGACTCCAGTCTTTCATTTGAAGCTTATGTAGATAATAATACTAGAATTGCCTTCTTTCATCTCAGAAATATTGCTAAGATAAGAAATATAATGTCACTACATGATGCAGAAAAATTTGTCTGTGCTTTTCTTACCTCTAGGTTGGATTATTGCAATGCCTTGCTGTCTGGATGTTCCAGTACAAGTCAAGTCATGTCAAGTCACGTGGCTTTTATTGTCATTTCAACCATATACAGCTAGTTAGTACACAGTGAAATGAAAGAACATTCCTCCAGTACCAAGGTGCTACGTAAGTTAGTCCAGAATGCAGCAGCGAGACTCCTGACTAGGACCAGAAGATATGACCACATCACCCCTATCTTATCCACATGCATTGGCTCCCAATCAAATTAATCAAATTTTGTATTGATTATAAAATACTGCTATTGACCTATAAAGCACTGAATGGTCTCATGCCCCAGTACCTGACCGAACGTTTGGTCTTTTATGGTCCACCATGTCTACTTCGATCAAAAGGTGCAGGCTATTTGTTGGTACCTCGAATAGTGTAGTCTGCAGAAGGGGGTAGAGCTTTCTCTTACAAAGCCCCACAGTTAGTGTTTGGGGCTCAGACACAGTCTCAGTGTTTAAGTATAGGCTGAAAAAGTATTTGTTAAGCTTGTTCTGAACAGTTTTTTCATAGTTAAAGGAACAGATCTGGAAGGTTCATCCCCCCCCTTTAGTTATGCTGTCATAGTTAGTCTTGCCGGAGTCCCTGCTTGAACTCTGCACGCAAAGTACATTTTCCTTAACCATTACGGGATAATAAGCATAGCTAATAATCTCTCCCTCTCTCTCCCTCTTTCTCCCTCTCTCTGTCAAGCTACACATGCTACTCCTGAGATACCAGTGATCTTGAGCCCTTCTGCTATCTGATGCCCTACATCTGGTTGGAGTTCTCATCAATTGGTAATCACTCACTGCTGCTGAGGATGGCCCCACATGGACAGGCTGAAGATCATTGAGATTACTGAGGATGGTACGACTTAAAAACCATGAAGATGGATTTGAACCACAACAGTTATGCTATGATGGCTTAGGACTACAACTGCTTTGATAGCGTTAGGACTGCAATTGCCACAAACAGTTCTGCACTCAGGTCTCCATCAAGGAACAGTGGATAAGTTCAACAAACAGACTTCATGTGAAATCTGTAATGAATTTCCTGTTTCACAATTGCACTATTTGACCATGTAGTACACAGTTATAGAAGACATTTATTTATAATTGCACTGTCCGCTGTCACCCAGATGAGGATGGGTTCCCTTTTGAGTCTGGTTCCTCTCGAGGTATCTTCCTCATATCGTTTCAGGCAGTTTTTCCTTGCCACCATCATCTCTGGCTTGCTCATTAGGGATAAATTCATACACTTAAAATTTATATCTTGAATGTGTTTATTCCTGTAAAACTGCTTTGTGACAGTGGCTGTTGTTACAAATAGAATTGAATTGAATTATCCTGCAAGTAATGAGAGCCACAGTAATGAGAGTGGGATGGATACTGCCTCTCCCTAACAGGTCACCCTTGTCCTCAAAACTACTCCAATTATCAATAAAGCCCACATTGTTTTCAGAGCACCACTTGGACATCCAGCAGTTCAGTGACTATAACCTGCTGTAAGCTACATTGCCACACTGCATTGGGATGGGGCCAGAGTTTATTACTGCGTCGGACATTGACTTCACTAATTTATATACCCCTGCATTGTCGTGCTTAATAATCTCCGACTGACAACGGTATCTATCATTATCTCCTATGTGAACAAATACCTTTGAAAATCTATGCTTGCCTAAGACCCTAAGATTACCTGCTATGTCTGTTGCCCTAGCTCCCAGTATACACCTAACTAAAGCTGCTGGTGCCCTTAAAGGCCTAGCTAATTTCACGTACCATAAGATAGTCTCCTATAACCAAAGCTCTTTCAGGTTTCTCAGCATGTGCTTCACTGAGGAGAGCAAACCTGTTAGACATGTGAAGTGTAGAGGAGTGGTGCTTCCGTTTGCAAGACTTAGAGTTACCTTTGGCTTTGCACACCAGTTTCCCTTTCAATAAAAAATGTTCAAAAGTGCGTATCCAGGCTTCAGGCCAAGGGTGCATCCAAATAAGTTCCAAACCCGCCCAGTGGCATAAAAAAAGCCAATCAGGTGCAAAGCCCATATGTTCGCATACATGCACATTCCCAAATAACGCTGCTAGATACCGCTCATGCTCTATTGACGGCAATGGCTGGGTATAACGCTGCCCACTATGCAGCCCAACTCTGGCGACTAGAGGGCCTGCCAGTGCCATCGATATGCTCTACAGCCCCCTATCAGAGCAGATTCAACATTGGCAAATGTGGGTGACATTGGGTTTTAAGGTCTGTAGCCAAAGGTTATCATCTCCAATTCGCTGTCAGACCACCACAGTTCAATGAGATTGTGCAATCACAAGCCAGAGGGGAAGCTGCTTGCATTTTGCTGGAGGAAATAATTTCTCTATAAAGCAACGTTGTGATAAGAGCAGTACCTTATGAGGAAAGCCACTGCAGCTTCTATTCAAGGTATTTTCTGGTCCCAAAGGAGGGAGGGGGTCTGTGGCCAATATTAGATCTGTGTGCACTGAACAAATACCTAAGAAAATACAAGTTCTGAATGGTAACACATGCAGCTCTTATTTGCTTTGTGCACCCAGGTGACCCGAAGGATGCATACTTTTGCATTTATATACATCCCCTTCACAGAAAGTTTCTCAGGTTCACATTTCAGGGCCTGACCTCCTGTTCAGCCTCTTTCCATCTGTAGGCCAGCTGTATATGAGGGGTTGGCTCCCTCAGTTTGAATCTGTCATATCATGCTCACTTTTTTCTGAAAACAGGCATGCTGATAGGTGCTGTCCTGACCAGGAATGTGATCATGATAGATGCCTCCCTTGTAGGTTGGGGCTTGACAGAGAGCACCATGGTGGTTGCTTGCATAAACAAACAGCACCCTGTTTGTTTATATAATGCTCCTGACGTCTGCACATGTGGGCACGCAAACTGATTCTGTGGAGCAGCTCGCAGTTCTTGTCACTGAGAGCCATCTGGGTGCAGATTTACTGTCCAGGGGCAACTGTCCAGGAGCAACCCACAATATGGAGACTGGAAGCTCCACAACAAAGTAACAGCTCATCTATGGGCGATCTATGGGCGTGTGGGCCAAGTGGTGCTTGGCCTCTGGCTCAGTTGCTTTCCAGTGCTCTGTTCTTTTGATCTTCATACAGGAACTGCTAGATAAGGACAAAGCCTTCTCTATATGGTACTGGAGGTATTGTCAGAACCTCCATTTGAGCCTCTGAATCAGCTAGATCTAAAATCTCTCAGCACAGCACATCAGTGAGATCCACATTCTGGTGGTAAACCCATCATGTATGCAATTTCTACAGGGTGAAGCTCAGGTTTTGCTGAAACCGAATCCCACTTTCACCACCAAAGTTAGTGACATATTACTTACATGCCAGCCAATTACATTATCAGCTTTCTATTAAATGCTATCTGTTCAGCCCATGCTCAGCTGTTTGTGTCATGGGCTGCGCCTCACTTGGGTAAACTGAGCACGAAGGGACTGCAGTCTCCTGCAGGCTTTTAAACCCACTCCCTGGGCCTGGGACTGGTTTCGAGGAATATCACTTAAGGATATTTGCACTGCGGTGAGTTGGTCATCGCCACCCACCTTTGTGAAGTTTTATAGGTTTGATGTGACTAAACCCACACTGGCACTTTCTGTCCTTAGCGTGAGCTCGCAAACAGATGTGTCAGTCTAACGTTTGGCCCTGGTCTTCAAGATTAGCTTGGCTGCAATTCAGGAGTCATGATATCCCATAGTGAGATACTGAAACAAATGCTTAAAAGTGAACTTTATGTTACAAACATAACCCCAATTCTCTGACAGCATGAGTGACATATCTCACTGGATCTCTCTCCATGCGAAGAGTGAGGAACAGGTGTTTGTCTAGACTCCCCAAGTGATGTAGCACCAAGGATTATAAGGCAGGAGTAAGTCCCACCTGAGATTAGATGAGGTTTGTAGTAATGTTGCTGCAATTCTTGTGACTGTGGAACAGTATTAATTTACCAGAATTTATCAGAATTAATTTACCATCACTAACTGCTCATTTCGTCCACCGAAATGTTTAGCGAGGCATCTATCAACTCTGGCAAGTTATTACTATCGTGGCCATCGACGATAATAGCTTCCTATGATGATGACTATTTCAGAGTAAGGTAACAAGATCAGGCACCTTAGGAACTAAGATAGTGAGCAAGGAAACACAGCACAACATCACCTTGAATATTGAGGAAACTTTATTACACTAAACTACTACAGATAGACTAACCTACTATATACACATAACACACTCACACACAAACACACATACACATATGAATATGGAATAAGAGAAACCAGTGAAACATGACATACCTAAGTGTAACAATGAACTTCTGGACACAATGGTGTAGTTACAGAATAGTAACAAGTCTAATATGTACAATTTCATTAAGAGTAGGGTTAATTTACATCATGAGTTTGAATCCATGACTTCAGAAGTATTACCAGGTTTGACACTGTATAAGAAGTATTTGGTCGTACATGCTGAGGCTAGGTTATGGAGTGTTAGCCTTACATTCTTTGCTTTCTCATTAACACACTATGTAGTAAGGGTACATTGGTATATACAACATGATATACATTTGCAGAGGCTAGATTGAGAAAAAGAAAAACATGCTTAACGTTGTGAAGCATAGGCACAGAGTTTAGCTGACTCAGTGAGAACAAAGTCCAGTCCAATCCCAGCAGGACGTAGCGGGGTGTAGATTGGGATGGCTTAGCTAGGCAGATGGTCCAAACAAAAGGCTTCCTTAACTGCTGGTCAACTTGAGTTCATCTCACAAAGGAGGGGTGAATTACAACCTTTTATTGAAGCTTCACACATCCCTGTGGCTATTAGCATCCATCATGGTCGATAGCTGGTCATTTAATCCTAGACATGCTTGAGCCATCACCGGTCTGTTCTTCGTAAAGGAACATCTTTGTTTGTCCTGTGTTTGTGGTTTGAGTCAATTTTTTATTTTTTTTGGTTTGATGATCCCGGAATTCCTACAGTGCGAAAAACCAAAAACATTCTGTGAGTGGAGGGTCTGCTAGCTGAAACACCTTGTTGGTGAGAGAGATCAGAGGAGAATGACCAGACTGGTTTGAGCTGACAGGAAGCCTATAGTAACTCAAATAAGCACTCTACAACCATGGTGAGCAGAAAAGCATCTCAGAATGCAGAACACAACAAACCTTGAGTTGGATGGGCTATAACAGCAGAAGACCACAACAGGTTCCACTCCTGTCGTCCAAGAACAAGAATCTGAGGCTATGGGCACAGACGAAACTGGCCAATTGAAGACTGGAAGAAGACCAGGTGATTTCTTTTTCTAATCTTCAACTTTTCAATTAGTAAACAGTAATAAAATACATAAAGGCGATATTTGGTGTGGCAACTTTTTTTTTTTTTTAATTTGTGAACCTTTTTTAAAGCGCTTGGCTGGTAATTATTACTGAGCATCTTGGACAATCTGCCACTGTTCTTCTGGAGACTTTGACTGTTGCACTTGCCTGTTTTCATTCAAAACCCAGCAGACTTCAATATATTTTTTTGTCTGAAAAGTGGTCTGTTACATAATATGTTGCTGTTTTTATTGACCTACAAACATTTCATTTTTGTTGGAAGAGTAATGTTGGGAAATATAAAATGTTTTTGTACTGACTCAATAATTCAGAAGTCATAAAATAAACACCTATAACAAACTTTGTATTAAAAAAATAGGGTACCTAAGACTTTTTCACAGTGCAACACTACAGGATTTATTAACTGTTTTATATGCTGTTATATGATTTAGCTATAACTTAAAATTAGGGTATATAACCTCAGAATTAGGGTAAACATGATGAATCTTCATCACCACAGAATCCAGCTCAGCAACACCGATCTCTGAGAAATGTTCTGAGGCTCTTTAAATGAACATGATCATTCGACCATAAGGTTGACCACTATGCAACTAAAATATAGAAAATAACAGTTTCATATATGTTTAAAAGAATTTAGTAGGCTTTTACCCTTCTTGTTACATGGGTCTACCTAAAGGCATGCATAGCAGCACAAAGACTCCACATATAATTATAACTTTAGGCTAGAAGAGGTTTGCAGAGGTTTTTCTTTAATCCTCAAATTGTTTAATCACAAATAACCCAATTTTGGCTCAGCATTAATCAAAATAACTCATAATTAAAAGAACCTATTATGAGCATAACAGCTTATTATAAAACATGAATAAAAACCTCCAGCAAACTCTGGTCAGTGACAAGCGAACCCAAAATGTTTGCTTCCTACAATATCTTCTTAGTCCCAAATGATCCGCATTTGTCTAGAGGTTGTCACTTGTAATTTCCTACCTCTGACTACGAAAAACCAAAGAAAACGCTTCTTCAGTTTGTAATTCCTACTTCTAAGTTGGTTTCTTCAACACGAAGTTCATCAATTCAACATGGCTGCGCACATCAGTAATAAAATACAGCTGCAAGCAGCAATTAAGGGAACCTAAGCACTTTCTTTCCCCACCCTTTGCAATGGAGGAAGACAGTTCAGAAGTTATGAGCAGTTTTAATAACCGGTGAATTATTATGCTCCCTAGAGGAGATTTAGACAAAACTTCTCAGAGTCCTTTAGGACAAGGTCATTTACTCAGCTACAAAGTTTGTAAAAATATGTTACACCATTGCTGAGATATGCCTTCACTTCCTGTTTAATGATTTCACTGTCAAATTCATTTGAGCGTTATGGACGAACCATCTCAAAAAAAAAAAAAAAAAACATTAAAAAACCGGATAAATAATTTTTGCTCTGGTTGGTCTCCTGATACTCTCTCCCAAATTTCATGGTTATTCAACAAAATTTGTGGTAGAAGAAGCATAAAAACAGTTTTGTTAAAATTCAAAATGGCCAGCTTCCTGTTTGAGAAATCACAAATTCCTGATATCACCAAACCTTCAAGGGAATCAATAGGAACAAGACTCTTGATTTGATGCTGAGCAGTTCAAAGGTTATGAGCAGTTTTACAAAGTTGCAAATTATAGCACCATCTAGAGGTGAATTTAGACAAAACTTCTTGGGGACTTAGAATGAGGTCCTTCAGGTATCTGTTTGGTCAAAATATGTCACACGGTTGCAGAGATATGCTCTGCACTTCCGCACAAAAATCTGAGTAACAACTTTTTATCAGTCATGCCAAATTTGGTGGTGATTGGACAAAATTTGTAGGAGAAGAAGCAAAAAAACTGCTTCTAAAAAGTTTAAAAATGGCTGACGTCCTGTTTGAGAAATAGCAAATTTGTTACATTCACAACATTGGCATCCTCAGTGGAATCAATAGAAATAAGAATCATGAGTGGTACGAAAGTTACGAGCAAATTTACAAATTTGTTAATTATATCGCCACCTAGAGGAGAATATAGACAAACCTTCTTAGAGACCCTTAGCATGAGGTCTTTCAGTTCTCTCTAAAGTTTGGTCAAAATATATCAAACCGTTGCTGAGATATGCCTTCACTTCCTGTTTGGTGGCTTCATCAAATTGGTTTGCGTGTTATGGACAAACCATCCTGAATCCGGTGTCACCCAGATGAGGATGGGTTCCCTTTTGAGTCTGGTTCCTCTCAAGGTTTCTTCCTGATATTGTCTCAGGGAGTTTTTCCTTGCCACCCTCTGGCTTGCTCATTAGGGATAAATTCATACTTAAAATTTATATCCTGAATTTATATATTTCTGTAAAGCTGCTTTGTGACAATGTCCATTGTTAAAAGCAATATACAAATAAAATTGGATTGAATTTAATCTATCACTCAAATAAACTCATTTTTTGGGGGGGTGGGGTGGGGGGGATAGTCTCATGATGCCGTGATTCAAATTTGGTGATGATGGAACAAAGTTTGTAGGAGAAGAAGAGAAAAAAATGTTTTTTAAAAAAAATTCAAAATTGTGGAAAATCCAATATGGCGGAAATTAACAATGGTGTTTGTTGTACTCAGTGTGACCCAAAGAATCAGAGCAAGGTGGAATCTCATTCCACCTTGCAGAGTTGTTGTCATTGCAGAGTTATTGTTGTAAACATATATACAAATTTGCCTATTGGTGGCACTAGACCCTACTACTCCCAAGTTATCAGTGATCCTGACTCCTGCTCTCCAGACTTGTTTGATCCATCCTGATGCCCTACTTCTGTTTGGAGTTTTCATCACCTGAAAAATCACTCGTTGCTGCTAAGTATAGCCCCACATGGACAGCCTAAAGATCTGTGGATGTTCTTCCTTGGATAGCCTTAGGGCTGCAGTTGCTAAGGGCAGTTTGCACTCAAGTGTGCATCACTGAACACTTCAACTTCATTTTAGTACTTTAAGTTGAAACTATAATAAATTCAGAAATGACTCTGCTCATACTAATAATTTGCTCATAAGCTCATAAGTTCCTGTTTACTCAATTGCACTTTTTGACTATATAGTATGCAGTTATATCTGGTGTCACCTAGATGAGGATGGGTTTCCGTTTTGAGGTTCCTCTCTTCTCATCTCCAGGAGTTTTTACTTGCCACTGTCATCTCTGGCTTGCTCATTAGGGATAAATTTATAAATTTAAAATATAAATCTGGAATTTATATATTTCTGTAAAGCTGCTTTGTGACAATATGCATTGTTAAAAGCACTATACAAATATAATTGAATTGAATTACTAGCTTCCTTATTTGTCTGTCAGAGCACAATGACCAAAAAAACACAAATTGGTGGTATCACAGCATTTTATGTATACGTTTCAGGTAGTCAAAATTTTAGTAAAATCAGGTATTTTTAACATTCTACATTACAATCAGAATGAATTGCACATCTCTGCTGTATTAAATGTCCACATGTTCTAATCAATATCAAACCTTATATCATATTACTATACACTGGAAAAAACTGTTTGCATGCTTTGCATTCAGGTCATCTGATCATGTGGCAATGATCATAAATAGGAGACAGCATGAGGCACTGTTTAGCCTGTTATCTTAATAGTGGTCAAGAAACAGATGGAGGTGAACTTGAACCTTCTACAAGACTTACTCCAGAAACCGGAGCAAAATAAAAGATTTCTGCTTTTTTATTTAGGTGCATTTGGTCTTCTAATTGTAACCCATGATGGAGGAGAATGCTCTGCCCCCCCAATGCATAAAAAAATTTCCTGAATGGCAGAAAAGAAGAGAAATTTCAGAATTAGTCTGAAATTAGTTTCCAGAATTAGTACGAAAGCATGACTTTTATTTGCTCTGACAGAGCACGTAAACCTCATGAAAACCTACTTTAAACTGCACTTTTACAGTTACAGACTGGAGTGGCTTTTGGACTGAAATTGCAATACAGCAACAACAGCGAGTAGCTTAGCAACAAGCTATCCAACGGACAATATCGAGTAGCATTAACAACAACCTAACCAGCTAACGTTAGTGATAATGTTGATGATTACCTTCTCAAAGCAACAATTAGTATGGTTAACCAAGTACAGTGTCTGTATATTAACTGATATAAAGCCAATAATGTTATAAACTCATTTGAAACTAGAGACGGAGTTCTTTACACTGTTCACAGTATGTGTGGGCATGTTGATTTGACGTCACTCTGTAAACAGGGAAGGAACTGGCAGTTGAGAAGACTACCCCAAGTTGACGAGTTGAAATTTCAAGTTGAGGTGGCATTTTCTGGGTGGTGAATTACAAGTTGCAGCTTCACCTTGAATGCAGCAGTATAAAAGATGAACACGGAGGGGTCTATGTTTTTCCATACAAGGTGCTTTGTCGAATGTGCCAAGGCAGCATTTAAAAGTTCATTTGATGTGTTTTAAACAAGCAACGCTCTATTTTTCCTAACTAATCTTGGTTTCACCAATTTGATGAATGTATTGCCTTTCATTATACCACAAACTGATAAAAGAAAAGGTTGCCCTGAAGTGCCTACAGCTGTCGCTGGTTCATCTTATACCAACCTACAGGCAGAAACTGAAATCAGCTAAACCTGTATTAAGGACTGTAAAAAGATGGACTAATGAAGCAGAGTGGGATTTACAAGCCTGCTTCGAATGCACTGATTGGAGTGTTTTTGAAACTGCTGCCAAAGACCTCGACGAGCTCACAGAAACTGTAACATCCTATGTCAGTTTCTGTGAAGACATGTGCATTCCTACCAGGACCTATCTAACATACAACAATGACAAACCATGGTTCACTGCAAAACTCGGACAGCTCCGTCAGGCCAAAGAAGATGCTTACAAGAATGGGGACAGCGTCTTGTATAAACAGGCCAAATACACACTGGAAAAAGAGATCAGAGTGGCAAAGAAGAATTATTCTGGAAAGCTAAGGAACCAGTTCTCTTCCAGTGACCCCGCATCAGTGTGGAAAGGCTTGAAA
Organism: Pangasianodon hypophthalmus; assembly: GCF_027358585.1. Classification (NCBI taxonomy): domain Eukaryota; kingdom Metazoa; phylum Chordata; class Actinopteri; order Siluriformes; family Pangasiidae; genus Pangasianodon; species Pangasianodon hypophthalmus. The sequence continues at coordinate 15,090,206 of NC_069724.1, read as the reverse complement.
GACATCACCAACTACAAGACACCATCCGCCAGCACCGTGGAGAATCAACAACTGGCAGACGATCTGAATGAGTTTTATTGCAGGTTTGAAAAAGCACCATTAGCACCTCCAGCAACCCCCCTCTCCCCCACTCCTGCACTTCAGATCAGTGAAGATGATGTGCGTCAGGTCTTCAGAAAGAGCAAGACAAGAAAGGCACCAGGCCCAGATGGCGTCACACCAGCCTGTCTGAAAACCTGTGCTGACCACCAGGCCCCCATCTTTTCACAGATTTTCAACAGATCACTGGAGATGTGCGAAGTCCCTTCCTGCTTCAAACGCTCCACCATCATCCCCGTCCCTAAGAAATCCAAAATTTCAGGACTTAATGACTACAGACCTGTGGCTCTAACGTCTGTGGCCATGAAGTCATTTGAAAGGCTGGTTTTAGCTTATCTGAAGGACATCACCAGACCTCCACTGGACCCCCTGCAGTTTGCTTACCGAGCAAACAGGTCTGTGGATGATGCAGTCAACATGGGACTGCACTACATCCTACAACATCTAGACAGACCAGGGAATTATGTGAGGATCCTGTTTGTGGATTTCAGCTCGGCTTTCAACACTATCATTCCTAACCTCCTCCTGTCCAAACTGACCCAGCTATCCGTGCCCACCTCCGTCTGTCAGTGGATCAACAGCTTCCTGACAGACAGGCAGCAGCTAGTGAAGCTGGGAAAATTCTCATCCAGCACCCGCACAATCAGTCTGCCTACAGACAGGAGGTAAAAGAGCTGGCTGTCTGGTGCAGTCTTAACAACCTGGAGCTCAACACGCTCAAAACAGTGGAGATGATAGTTGACTTCAGGAAGAACCCCCCTGCACGCCCCCCACTCACCATCATGGAAGCACTGTAACGATAGTGGAGTCTTTCAGGTTCCTGGGCAACACTATCTCTCAGGACCTGAAGTGGGACATTCACATTGAGTCCATTGTTAAAAAGGCCCAGCAGAGGTTGTATTTCCTTCGCCAGCTGAGGAAGTTCAACCTGCCACAGGAGCTGCTGAAACAGTTCTACTCTGCCATCATTGAATTTGTCCTCTGCACCTCAATAACTGTCTGGTTTAGCTCAGCTTCCAAATCCAATCTCAGAAGACTACAGAGGATAGTCCGGACTGCTGAGCGAATCACTGGTACACCCCTTCCCACTCTCCAAGAACTGTACTTGTCCAGAGTGAGCAAAAGAACTGGCAAAATCACTCTGGACCCCTCACATCCAGCACACTCCCTCTTTGAACTGTTGCCGCCTGGTCGACGCTACAGAGCACTGAGCACCAGAACGGCCAGGCACAGGAACAGTTTCTTTCCTCAGGCAATCCATCTCATGAACACTTGACAAAAACATGGCACACAACACTATCATACATTTATTTACTTAATACACATAGTTATTTACTTTTCAAATTTGCACATAAAATACCTGTACAAACAAAATTGCACATAACCTGTACATACAAATTGTCTATTTTGTATATTGTTTTCTTTGCTATTTGTACATTGTCTATTTGTATATTATTCTTTTTACTTTCTGTGTCTTGTCTTGTCACTGTCATTCTGTTGCACTGTGGAGCTTCTGTCACTGAAACAAATTCCTCATATGTGTAAACATACCTTGCAATAAAGCTCATTCTGATTCTGATTCTGATTCTGAGATGCCAGGTCCTCTAATCTTGTGGCTGAAGAAGATTGTGACTTCTCCATTGTCCTGCTACCTGAAATGCCCATCAAATCCCCTGTGCACAAAAGAAGTAAAGCTGACACTCTTGTTGCAAATAATGAAGTGAGCGATGAAGTTAGCTCAACCATTGTCTCTACACTCTCACTGCTGATCAACAACCATGGTGATGCATTGAAAAGGTTGGTTAACAATAATACTCTGAAAATTGTTTGGCAAAAACGATTGAATTTGTGACTAGTGAGACATCGGACACAAATTCACAAGGCCATTCTGGTCTTATCACTTAACCATGTCATAGCCATTATAATCAATGTTTATGGTTTTACCGCTTTACAATACAATGATTACTTGCTTTATCTAGTGGAAGAAAAGATATTATATTGGTTTAAAAAATATCCAGATGCATTTCTGGTTCTAGGAGGAGACTTTATCATTGTGTTAGTTACCTATTTTTGATAGATTAGCATCTAGAAAATCAAAGCCAACTGGTACAAAGCAATTTATTGAAAAAGCTTAATGTTGTTGATATATGGAGAGAGCAATATCCAACTACCAGATCATGCACATGATTAATGATTTAATGATTATTAATGATTATTAAATGCCTATCTATGCAATTTTGCATAGGTTACCTAGCTCATATCCTAGTGTATTATAATTTAAAAATATCTGTTGATATATGTACCACACCTTTGACAGATCACAAAGCAACTTTTATTAGCATTGCCTTAACCTCAGTGTCTCTAATCCCCAAAGTCCTCTGCTGGAAGCTAAACAGTTCTTTCCTTTCTTTTGAGAATGTTCAGGTCAATACTATTTCTCTACTTAGGCACTACTGGGGGGAAAAAAAGCTTGTGATTGGACCTTTATGACTCTAATTACTCACAAGATACAACTTCTTTCTTTCTAAACTCTATTCAAAATTGCAGGACGATCTCAGAAGAAGAAAATATCTATTGCAATAACAACATAAAAGAAGAAAAAATACTTTGTGCTATTATGGATCTTAAGAACAACAAATCTCCTGGAAGTGATGGCATCACTGCAGAATTTTACAAAATGTTTTCTAAGGAACTTGTCCCCCTTTTTACTCGGCATTTACAAAGAATAGTGTATGGAGTCTGGAGCGCCCCCAACTTGAGATTTAATTACCAAATGAAAATTTGCACCTAACAGATAATTAGCACCCAATTTGTTTACTTAACTATGATTATAAAATACTTGCACACATTTAGATGCTATCCCTCAGCTGTTGTTTGTTCTTGAGAGATACCAGTGAAACATCCAGTCAGATCTGTTCTTTAGATCCACTTAATACTGTAGTAGAGAAATTGTGCTCCCTCTCCCATCATTTGGCCCAACATAGAAATATCTGGTGTCTTTATCAAAGATAAATTATAACCATTCCATATGTAATATCTATTACAAATATTAATAGATAAAGCTCTGGACTGGACAACATTTGTATTATGTTAATTTATGTTAATTATGTTAATTATGTTAATATATATATATATATATATATATATATATATATATATATATATATATATATATATATATATATATAAGGTATATATTTTTGTGCACTGTCGTAAATGTTGCCAAAAAAAAAAAAAGGAAAAAAAAGAAAAAACTTCTGATGTTGTGTGCAACCATGTTGATTTGACGTCACTACCCCAAAATCTTTAGCTTTTCCTGAAGTTTGGGAAATCTTTCCAGAGATCTTTCCAGAGCTTTTTATGGGAGAGTGTCTGAGTATACATTACAGAATAAGAATTACATCAATATCCTATTTAAATCTCACAGGAAACTGGTCCACAATGCTTAAATGGTAATGTCCAAACCTTTTACCAATCAAGAATATTTATAAGGCAGCTCCGATAAGTGATTGCATGTCAGATAGAGACAGCATCTCTTTGAAATGCCTGCGAATATCTTTTCTTCGCCAAGGTGTAAGAGAAGCTCATTTGACCAACAGGAGTATCTTTTAGGTTTAAAACCGGCTGGTATATGGCTCCACTGTTTACAGCTTCTTTGAAGAGCATTATAATTCCAGAAGGAATTGCGTCCATAACCATATCGTGTTGTTTTGGCGTTGTAGCGTTTTGATAAAAGATTCTTTGAAAGCAGCAGTACACTTTCATCGCAGCTTTATCCGTCACAACGTGTCTATGGTTGGTATGCACGTGGCATTTCCGGTGATAACTATACACAAGCGTACTGGAAACCAGTCTAATTGTTTTGTTGAAAGCCTGATAGACGTTTGCGTAAAAAAAAGGTTAATGTAGACATGATAAATATTTCAGTATAAGCAAAACTATAGACACAGCAAACATTTCGGTGATGCGTTTGTTTTCTTTTGAATTAATACTTTTATTGCATTATTTCACATTTGGGCAAATCTTATTATGCAAATCACACGATGGCCGAAGGAGTATATGTCTACTACCACAAAAAAAATTACATATATATATATATATATATATATATATATATATATATATATATATATATATATATAATAAAAAAATATATATAATAATATATATATATAAAACGAGTTTTTGATCAAGTTCATCTTCACATATCAGTTCCTTATTTTATTATGTTTGTTCGGACACCCAGGGGTGCTGTTGACGACGGTGTCCCTGCCGGAAGGATTGATTGGTAACACAAATAGGAAGCGGCTGGGCAGGACAGGGCCATTGCAAGTCAGCCATTGCTGTGTGTCGTGGCTGTGTAGGTAATAACGCTAAGGCAGTGAAGAAGACGGTTACTACGACCATTCGGATTAACTGGAGGAATTTTCAGACTTCCGAGTGTAACAATCGTCTGTGTATCTACATATAGACACGAGGTATGTTTTTTTTTTTTTAAATGTTTTCAACTGATAATTTATTTAAGCGTGGTTAGCAATACTGGTTGGTTAACTCCACTGCTTACTAGCATAGATAGCTTAGTTAGTTTAGGCTTATGCAAACTTAATCAAGAATCTTAGGATTGGTAGCTGTTGCCGTAATTGCTTGTCGGTTAGGTATTCGTTAAATTCTTAACGTATATGCTGCGAACGATTCTTGGTGAAAGTGCTGCTGAGTTAGAGAACTGGATGCATTCCGATATCATTTTGGTTTATATGTGCTATGTTGATTTGTGTGATCGACTTAAATAGCCGTCGAATTGGATTCTCTGTCGCACGAGTGACACGTAGGTAGTGCTCACCAGCTAATTTAGGCTAATGTTAGCTGGTAAGCATATATATGATATATAGTTCTTCTGGGTGAATATATATACAGAAGAAGAACTACACATGTGAGAAGAGCAACAGGAGGCAATTATAGAGCACACTGGAGACTGTGGTTATGCGGGTGTATTTAGCTGCCGAATTCCACGCAAATGGTGGTGTGAGGGTGGCGGCTGTCCTCCTATGTGGACCAAAGAACAATTGGCTACCATAATGTTAGCTATGAATGTTACATAATTATCTACCTTTGTATTAGTGACCTTACTGGCCATCTTACTAGTACATGGTTAAGATCAAGCATTTGCTAGCAGACATTAACTAAGGTATCTTATCTCAGTTCGGCTCAGTTGTGTCAGGTTCACCGGGCATGGAACTCTGCTCTTGTCTCCGTTTTGTGCTAAATACAGAAGGAATCACAATTTTCTTTAGTGTCTTCTTCAGCGGACGACCCAGTAACTTGGCATATAACTGTCTTTCATAGTTCTGATTGTGCTGGTTGCACCCTCATAAATGTCCAATTTTTTGGTGGTGTTGGAGTGTGGGACTTGTCCCAGTTGGGCCCATATACATTAACAAGAGTTAATGAGGTGTTATAAAGTTGACTGATTACAGTGACAAACCTACCATTATTATCATGTTTTGGGCGAACGCTGATTGGTTGGCTGGGATGTTTGTCAGATTGGACAGGTTGATGAGATGTTGTGACATTTCTTCCGTGTGTTTAATCTGAATAATATTGTTTAATTCAGAGTAATACTGTTAAAAGTACATCTGAAGTGTAAGCAATAAAATGCTAAATAATAAAGTGTAAACAGTAAAATTTTCTCCCAATGCATCCAGTACTTTGTGTCTGCTGCGTTTCTGTCTGCATTTCATGTATGCTTCACACACAGCAATATAATGACATTATTGTGTAATGGATTTATGTATGGAAAATGACAATCATGATATTGTGTTAATAAGAATATATTATATAAAGTGTGAGGCTATATAACAGCTGTAGAGCATTATAATGGTCTGTTTAATCCTGTAGGATTGCACCCTTTAATTTTTTTTTTCCTTCTAACGTAGTACCAGTAAAGACACAGTGTAGGTGATGTAATCTACCGCTACTGAATGAAAATACATAAATAAATAAATAAAGCATGCATCAATCAGTGGTTAATAGAATTCTGGATTTAAACACTAGTTACATTGAAGTGCTTCGATACTCGATCTGCTTGCTGAATACAGATGAGTTAAAACACTTTATAAATAGAATTAATTTAGAATTCACTAGGTTTATAATTAATCGTGTGAGGTCGCTTTTTTCCTCAGCAATTTTCTTCCAAAACAAAATTATTTCCATGTTATTTTTGTCTATATTTATTATTCCTACAGTGAAACAAGGAATTTGCATTGTTTTTGGCTTTTCTTCTGTCATTCAGTAAAGTATTTCATGTGGTTCATGTGACAGCACCTCCTAGAGGACATGCTCACCTTATGTGCAAGCATGAACATGTGACTTGCAGGTGTTTCTTGTTGCCCAGGTCTGCCCTGTTACATTGAGTGTTTAAACAGTTAATAGCTCTGAATGTCTACTCTTGGTTTGAGCCCTTGGTTTCACCTGTGAAGACTGCATTTGTTGTTAGAAAGGATAAACCAACATGAAGACCAGAGAGCTGTCTATGGAAGAAATTCAAGACATTTTGAAGCTGAGAAAAGTGAGAAAATCAATCAGTACCGTTGTACAAGCATTGGGCATAGCCTATACAACAATTTGGTATGGTGTACTGGTGTACTAACAACCAGACATCAAGCAGGTTGGCCAAGGAAAACAGCAGCAGTCGATGACAGAAACATTGTTCGTTTTGGGATTTTTATTCACAGTTGGTGACATCACCAACAACCACGGGGGTGAAGGTATGACAATACACTGTTCGAAAAAGACTTTTAGAGCAGAAATATAGAGGCCATACCACAAGATGGAAACCATTCATCAGCAGTAAGAATCAGAAGGCCAGATTGGAATTTACAAAGAAATACAGAGATGAGCCACAAAAGTTCTGGAACCATAATTAACCTCTACAAAAGTGATTGAAAGACCAAAAAAAGGGAAAAAGTTTTAGACTGCATTTCACCTCCTGAAGAGGAGACTGAAGGGAGAAACGGTGCTCTCAGTGCTCTCACCGCCTGGCCCGGGTTCGATTCCCGGCCCGGGTTCGATTCCCAGCCAGGGAGCCAACCCCAGCCACTGGAGTTGCACAAGACAGTGCACTTCCATTGCCGGTCCCAAGCCCGGATAAAATTGGAGAGGGTTGCTTCAGGATGGGCATCCGGCATAAAAACTGTGCCAAATCAAATATGCGGATATCTTGATTTCATTTGACTGCTGAAGCCATGGTCTGCAAAGAGGTGGCAAAGCCTGTACAGCAGTGGTTACCAACCCTGTTCCTGGAGATCTAACTTACTGAAGACTTTAGTTCCAACCATAATCATGCCCACCTGATTACCTAATCATTGCCATAAGAATTAAATTCAAATTCAGCTAAAACAGGTGTGTTAGATTTTGTTTGGAGATGAAACCTATAGGAAGGTAAATCTCAAAGAAGAGAGTTGGTGACCACTGCTGTACAGGGTCTCACTGTTGAAAAGGACTCAATCAGGAGAGGGTTACAAAAACCCTGAAACCCTGTTAAGGCCATCATCAACATGTGGAGAAAATGGAACACCACAGTGACATTACCAAGATCAGGATGTCCCTCCAAAAATTACAAAAGGACAAGACAAAAATGTATAAAAATTTGATTATTTTTCACTTTATTTGTATATTTTGCAATTAAAGATTTGACATGATTTATCTTAGTATCATTCTTTTACGTCACAAAAACCTGCCATTTTAACAGGCGTGTGTAGACTTTTTTATATCCATTGTGCTCACTTAGTGCCTAATGTGTCCCACCCCTTGACGGGTGCCATTTTAACAGTATGTTATTCATTCCAATATAGGCAGATATGCTAGCCTGCAGATATGCTACAGTAGAAGAACTCCATTTTAGCACATGCATTGTATGATACACACTGTCAACTGACTGCTTTCGTGAGCACGTTGTGTAAATGCTGCACACTCGCATTTGACATGGCTACTCTAACCTAGGTTAACCACACTGGGATTTGATCAGGTGATTAACTAGAGTAGTTTAGTTTAAAAATGTGCTTAACGCTGAAAGTGTATTTTCAGTTCACATTTCTTACCCATCATTGTTTTTCTTTTTCACCTGCTGACACGTTGATGTCTGCTTCAGGTCTTTTAAAAAAAATTGCAGCATCGCTGATAGCAGCTGGGTGGTGCAGTTTTCCCATTTCCATGGGAATTGGAGGAGGAGATTTGAATCTCCACAACTGACTCACATGGCAATCCACCAAACAGCTCAGAAATAGTCTCTGTTTTTTGCAGCAAGTAAAAAAAAAAAAAAAAAAATCCCACCACAATCTAAAATTTACCTGGTTTTATATATTTTACAGGCAGTAGTAAAGTCTGGGGAAAATGGATGGCTTCTTGCCTCTGAATAGAAGAGGAGCTCCCTTGGAAGACTCACCAGCTCATCATAGAATCTCATTCTTTTGGGGGGAAAAAACTTACTATGATAACCATTGGCCTGGGTTCTTGTCCTTCTCAGAGTATAAATTGCAGAGTGTGATGAGCATAGTCCAGGACCGGTGATTTCATCTAGTCCACACACTTCCTTCAGAAGTTGAGCAGTGAAATCTCTGGGTTTTGACCCTTCAGCATCCTCAGTTAATCCAATCAGGAGAACATTATTTCTCCTAGATCATCCCTGCAAATCCTCACATTTCTCTGAAAGTGATATAGGCTGGGCCTTGAGTACATTTACAGTGGATTTCATGCCTGCTCAATGTCCTGCCCAGCGCAACTACGGGCACTGTCTGTTTGTAAGGGATCAATGGCAGTTTTCAACTCATGTCGAACCAAGGCTATTTCTGTTCATGATGTTTACATAAGTTCCCAGCAAATTAGAGAACAAAGAAAAAAGAAAAAATGGTTTCCACCAATCCTGAATCCATTTTGTTCTTACAACATAATGTTGTGACAACACTCTACTTTTCAATTCAATTCACTTTTATTTGTATAGCGATTTTAACAATGGCCATTGTCACAAAGCAACTTTACAGAAATATGTAAATTCAGGATATAAGTTTTAAACTTATAAATTTATCCTTAATGAGCAAGCCAGAGGTGACATTGGCAAGGAAAAACAAGGAAGAAACCTTAAGAGGAACCAGACTCAAAAGGGAACCAGTCCTCAAATGGGTGATAATGAATAGTGCATTTATAAATAAATCCCTTCTGTAACTACATGGTCAAAAAGTGCAATTGCGTAAACAGGAAATTCATTAATGTTTTCACACTAAGTCTATTTTGTTGAAGTTATCAACTGGTCACTGGCAATCGCAGTCCTAAGCCATCATAGCAAGGCTGTTCATATCAATTGCAGTCCATTTTCCTGGTTTATAAGTGGTACCATCTTCAGTAATCTCAGTGATCTTTAGGCTGTCCATATGGGGCCATCCTCTGCAAGCAGTGAGTGATTTCCAAGTGATGAGAACTCCAACCAGATGTAGGGCATCAGGGTGGATCAGGCAGGTCTGGAGAGGAGAAGGGGTCAGGATCACTGGGGGGGATTGTTGGGTATGTTAATTGTCACCTAATGGTTAAAGACAATGTACTTTGTGAGGAGAGTGCAAATCAGGGACTCTGGCAATACTAGCTATGAGCCAGAAGGTAACCCAGACATGAGGGCGCCCTCAGAGATAAAGTGGCCAGCCACTCCGCCGTCAACCCCTTTATTTTAAACTCTGAATGGGGAGCACAGTGATAAGAAATAAAAGTTTGGCTGCTTTCCGGCGGCAATTCTGCAGCTCCTTCTCTCTCTCTCTCTCTCTCTCTCTCTCTCTCTCTCTCTCTCTCTCTCTCGTTCCCTTTCTCTCACATATTACTTGATTGTGGAAGTCTCTTCAGTACCATTATTTTTGGTGCGTGATCATGTTTGCCAATCAAAATACATTTCCCTGAGTTTTGGTGAAATTTACTGTGTCTACGACAGTCTTCTATAGCTAAATTATAATCTATGACCTTCCTATATTGTCGCGTGTTTATTTTCTGCTTTATTTTTTTTAAGAAATAAAATGTTGATAAAAATGCAAGCAAATGTATCACGATTCAAAGATAAAGTTTTTCAGTCAATTTCTGATGGTCTCGCAAGTCTAAACTTTTCATCTTCTCTGCACACACAGTTGGGCGTGCAAGTCATGTGGTAACGCAGTCTGCTGGCCAATTAGCGTCACACATGCGCAGTGTAAATTTGGGCCGGAACGCTGTTAGGTAGTGAAGATTGAGTCCAATCTGTATCACGCATGTGTGACGCAAATTGTCAAAGAATCTCCATCTGTCTAGCTAAACCTGCAGATTCTTTGACAGAAAAAAAGATGGTGCAGTACTCCTGATTTGTCATTTTGTTTACTAACTGATGGCATTTGCCTGATTAGCTTTGATGAAATTATAAAATTTAGAAAAAATGTGTGAAATTCATAATACCAACGATCACCATTGCAATCAACAAAAAATGAAGTAACTATGAGATGGGTTTTTGCTTTATCCTAAGCCAGGGATTGATCAACCAAGGGAAAAAAAAAAAAAGCAAATAGGGAGGCTCAAATATAGGCTGTAAATTCTTTAGGCTACAGACACAACAGAGAATTTCCATGCTTTGAAAATACCATTACTATACCAATTTACCATGTGACTTGCAACCCCATTTGTGTTTGTGGTTACCCAATCCACCTCCCCTGCCCGATACCAAAATGACTGAAGACCACGATTGTTAAGCCAGGGCTAGAAGAAAATTCTCATTATCAATTGATCTAATTATCTCATCGTATTCCATGCTATTCATAATAACATCCTTTTTTAACATGCCTTTTATTCTATAATAAAAGTTAGTCTTGCATGGTATGCATTTGTTTCTTGTTCTGCATGTGTACTGTGACGCTAAAGGTTACTGCCCATGCTTCAATATTTGAGACGCTGGAGTAAGAATGGGTTGGTCTTGAGCAATTTCCTGATTAGAGGTATTTGAAAAGAAAGCGTTTTCTGGTGATGTAACACCAGAGGTAGGTCATGTTCCTGGATCAACATTCCATTTATGTTCCTGGATCAGCAGTTCTTTTAACAAATCATTTAGTGAGTCTCTTGAAAATTCCCTTTAGGACATACCTGTCAGCTCCAGACAGCAATGCAAATGCAAAGCTATGCAATGGCTTGGTGTGTTCTGGAGGTAATGTCCAAATAGCTTAAGAGTTGGGTTAGTTGGAGGCACACATTGATGACCTCAGATGACAATGATTTGTTAAAAGAAATAATTAAAGAAATTACATTCACTGGGAATGTTGCTATTCCTATCTATAGAGTAGGTAAAACTGTTGACTGACATTGGTCAACATTAGGTTAATGCAATATGTTTTTGGTAATTAATGAGTTCAGTGTTTTTGGAACTAGAACTTGTTAAAAGAAAAGTTTTTAATAATATCATGCTCAAAGTGGTTTTATGTTTTGTTTTGTTTTTTTCCCCTCTCTCTCTTTTTCAGGATTAACACGATCTGGATATGTCCTTCATATTTGATTGGATTTATAGTGGTTTTAGTAATGTACTGCAGTTTCTTGGTAAGACCCGCTTGTTAATGTAGATAAATTGCTTTAGATGTCTCGGTAAGAATTCTTCCTGACCTTTAGCTGTCACATTAATTTGTAATTTTAAAGTAAAGTTAAAAAGGCAAAACCATTTAGGAGCTTTTGCTTTTTGAATGTGGCAGTGGAAATGGCTAAAGGTAAACAATACTCAATCTACCTTCGTTTCATGGTTCTGCTGCACGAGGGCTTTAAAAATTGTTTGTAGTGTCAGCTATCATTGACGTTTAATAATGCTAGGTTGAAATGGTTGCAGATCTGTGATTTCACTGCTAACATTTTCAATATTTGACAGAAAGGTACAGCATCTCAATCAGCTTAAGTGTTTAGTATAGTCAAACTTTGCACATTAATTTGAATTTTTTTTAAGAAAAAAAAGGCAATGCATTGTATGTATTGTTTACAGGGAAGCTGGTAGATAATCTGAGAGCTTGACTTGGGTACTGTAGGTATGAATGCCAAAATGTTATGTTATGTCCATAGATACTATTTTTGAAAAACTGTTCTTATTCTTTTAGGACTGTACAAAAAATCAGGTAAATTAGTATTTCTTGGTCTGGACAATGCTGGCAAGACCACACTACTGCATATGCTTAAAGATGATCGACTGGGGCAACATGTGCCAACCTTACATCCAAGTGAGTTCTTGTCATAACAAGTAACCGTACATGTGTGTTTACTTTATTTCATTCAACGTTAACTTCAGTATTCACAGTTTGTTTTTCTCATGTTAATATCTAAAAATTTCATAAATATTAGGGAAATGTCTGAAAAGGAAGGCAAAAAATGCTAATGTTTCCATCAGTTATTGTTATGAATAGTCTAACATGATCCAGCAAGATAAAAGCACCAGACGACTATAGAGCAATATCCAGACACATGCAGAGACACTTACTGCATAATAGTTTATTCCGAATTGACCCTTTAATTTTTTGCCAAATTTTCCAAAATTTTCCAATTAATGGCAAAAAAATGCTTGCTGCTACTACCTCACCTGGGTTATATACTGTAGTTTGTGCACAAGATACTGGGACTGGTATTTTATCATAAAATAAACCTTGTAACAAACATCAGGGCAGCTAAATAAATTTGATCCATTTCCATGCCAGAATCAAAAGTTTGCTGCACTAGCACATGATGCATATTGTAGGGATGTAAACCTCAGACTTCCACATGATTCGAAATGATTTCTGTTCATAAGGCAACGAGTCAGTATTGACAATGGCACTGAATCTTCTAAGATACAATAAATATGATTTACTAACCTCCAACTGATATGCATATGTGACTAACTTTGTTCAGTATCTGGAGTAGGCCTACTGTTAATCCATGAATGGTTTACACATCTATATGAAAATATAAATTTTTTTATGCATCTGCATGCCGCTCAGACCTCAGTAAGACACATACACCGATCAGCCATAACATAAACATAAAACCACCAGCCTAATATTGTGTAGTTCCCCCTTGTGCTGCCAAAACAGCTCTGACCTGTCATGGTATGGATTCCACAAGACCTCTGAAGGTGTACTGTGCTATCTGGCATCAAGATGTTAGCAGCAGATCCTCTAAGTTGCGAGGTGGGGACTCCAGGGATCGTACTTGTTTGTCCAGCACATCCCACAGATACTTGATCGGACTGAGATCTGGGAAATTTGAACTCTTTGTCATGTTCCTCAAACCATTCCTGAACAATTTTTGCAGTGTGGCAAGGCACGTTATCCTGTTGTATGAGGCCACTGCCATTAGGGAATACCGTTGCCATGAAGGAGTGTACTTGGTCTGCAACAGTGTTAAGGTAGGTGGTACATGAATGTGAGGACCCAAGGTTTCCCAGCATCACACTTCCTCTGCCGGCTTGCCTTCTTTTCATAGTGCATCCTGGTACCATCTCTTTCCCAGGTAAGTAATGCATTTGCACCCAGCTGTCTACATAATGTAAAAGAAAACATGATTTGTCAGACGAGGCCACCTTCTTCCATTGTTCCATGGTCCATTTCTGATGCTCACGTGCCCATTGTAGGCATTTTCAGCGGTGGACAGGTGACATCATGGGCACTCTGACCTGTCTGTGGCTACGCATCCTCATACACAGCGAGCTGTGATGCACAGTGTGTTCTGACACCTTTCTATCATAGCCAGCATTAACTTTTTCAGCAATTTGTGCTACAGTAGATGTTCTGTGGGATCGGACCAGGTGGGCTAGCCTTCACACCCATGTGCATCTGTGAGCCTTGGGCTCCCATGACCCTCTCGCCGTTACACCAGTTGATAGATTTTTTTTTTACAAGTAGATATTTTAGATTTCTTACAGGTGGCATGTGTGTGAAGTCAATCTGTAGAGCTTGAAAAGGAGCTTGTGGAGGAGGTAACGCATCGTGTTTGGCGGTTTTACCCTGAATGTTAGCCCTAGCACAAATTAAACATGCGTCGAGTAGTAATTTAGCAGTTTTAGTGACATTGAGAATACAAAATTATTTGTGGATGTTATTAATCACTCCCCATCATGCGACATGTGAAATACCGTGAAAGTGGCGCACGAGAAATGGCAAGACAGAGCAGGGGAGTGCAATGCGGCCTTGAGGGCAACAAATGAGTCCGCCCTCATCTGAAGGAGAGCAGGTCTCAGATGACCAAAATGAAAGATCCTGTTTCTTCAGCTAGGGAGTTACCGCGAGCCGTTTCAGAATCTCCTGGGTCGTGACCCTTGACCTTAACGATAGCTAGACGTTTAGGTAACATTGAGGCCTCCAAAAGGTCAGAGACCAGCATGGCATGTGAAACGGGCTTTAAAGCAGCGTGCGTGCCAAATTTTGCCAAAGTCATGAGCCACACCAAAGGCATATCACGAGTCAGTATAAATAGTTACCACTTGATCTTTAAATAGACAACAGGCCCTTATCAGAGCTACAAGCTCGGCAGCCTGAGCTGAAAGGAAAGGAATGGAGCGAGCTTCGTGTACAACGTTAGGCAAAGAATAAACTGAATATCCACAGAAAGTGATATTGTCATTGGGTTTAGAACATAACCCATCTACAAATATGTGGACACCACCCTCCAGCAGGTGTTGTGAAAGATCTGCGTGCAGACATGATTCTGAAATCTCATTAAGGCAGTCATGCTCTAACCAGCCATCGGTGGCCTGTTCCTCCGAACAGGAGCGCACAAAGTGGTGGAGCAGAACAGCAGGGCTATTTTGGGCTGTTACTGGTTTAATAGTGAGATTCTGTCTGGCACAGAGGATAGCTGTGTAACATGAATGATGCTGGGTGATCATATGGTGTGTCTGAATGTTATTAAGTTTGGTGACTACCTGATGCTGTGCATGCGGTGTGAGTGGGTGCGAAAGGACAACTCTTTCAGCATTTGAGACCAGTAGAGCAGAGGCAGCAACTGAACACAAACATGCGGGCATACCATGGACCACAGGATCGAGAGATTTAGAAATGTAGGCTACTGGACAATAATCACCGCTGTGCTCTTGGGCCAAGACTCCCGTGGCAGTGCCCCTGTCCTCGGTGACATAGATGAAACGGAGCGTATAATCAGGTAGACCTAGGGCTGGAGCAGAGCTCAGAGATAGTTTGAGATAACAGAAAGAGTTCATCATTTCCTTAGTCCATTCAATATAATCAGGCATGTCTTTGGGGCAGCACTGGAGCAACACCTTCTCGTGATGTGAACAGTCAGGTATGTACTGGCGGCAGTAATTAATCAGTCCCAGAAAACTGAGCATACCTTTCTATGTTTTAGGTGGATGGACCTCCAATATGACTCAGACGATCAGTTGAGAGTTTCCGCTGACCTTGAGAAATGTGAAACCCCAGATACTGCCTCAGAGGCTGACAGAATTGGAGTTTAGAGAGTGAGGCCTTGAAAGGTATACTGACGTTGTCCAGGTATACTGACATTGCTTGAACGTAAAGGTGAAGATTGGCTGCGTCTGCTCACTTGACAGGGATTGAATGCCCTCCTTCTCCACAGAGAGAGGATATTGTTTACAATACACAGGGGTTGATGAATGGATGTTAGCAACATACGGTGGTACCTGTACATGGCCTGCTTTGTTGGAGTTCGCAGCCCACAGTTTGGATGGAACCTCAGAAAGCTCAGTGGGTGTGACGTGGTTGCTGCAGGCCTCAGACACACACGACGGAAGAAAAACAGAGATTAGGTGGAGTACTGAGAACAAGACGTCCTCCTTCAAAAGATAAACAACAGTTTAACTTAGCCAAAACATCATGACCCAACAGATTGAATGGCGAGGATGGAAAACTACTTTTCTTTTAGGTCTTGAATCAGTGGACCTGTTATTTTTATTTTGGTGTTCCTTATCCCAATTTGGTTTCAATTCGAGCCTTTTCTTTAATGCATCAGTCATATAATTATAGCCCCATTGAGGGTCACCATATCCTTTGAAGACGAGAACTATAGCTGAGGTTAAATCTTCGTCTTCAAAAGACCCTTCTCTAGGATAGGGACGCCATTGTTTCTCTCTCTCGGTCTATCCTACCAAATTATTGATGAAAGGTTGGACAAAAATACCATAACCACGATTATACATCCAGTCATTGGAAGTTTGCTTAGACTGGCCACTTCCACCCATTGTTACAATATACAAAGACAATAAGGTCAGAGAAGATTGAGCAGCGCGAACTGTAGACTATGTAGGTGCGCACAACCTCCCGGCGAAGCAGGGATAACCCTCTCACTATAGTTTAGCGAGGAACACAAACTCCCGGCAGAGTGGGGATGAGTCTCTCACTACAACTTAGTGAGGATCACAATCAACTCCTTTCATTTATTCCTTACACAATTCATGTGCCAATAATTCTAAACAGAATGACAGATACACTGCAGGTTAAAATTATGAAATGTGTGTACTCCTAACTTGGATAACACGAGATAACCACATGGAGGTAAGTCAAATGTAACAAAGAAAATTCTTACCTCCACCTGGTTATCCTGGACGAGCCCCCAGAGAGCTGATAGATTTTCAACTGTTCACTTAGAATCAGGAAGAAGTCTGTGTTCGGGCTGCTGCCACAACCTCTGTACAGGCCGGGGAAGAGAGTGCCAAAGAAACACACAAAGTCAGTGTTTGAGTAGCAAAGGTCTTCAAAGTTTACTGAGGCAGACAGAGAATATTTATAGTTATCTATATGCAATATCTGCAGAAAAAAAGGCATCAGTCAAAGGTGTCAGCAGAGAACAGAAGTGGCGGTTGACGTGTTTCATGGACTGTATGTACTCTAAACGTTTATTAGAACAAAACAGAAGAAGAACAAAAGATATCACGAGGTCAGCACAGAGCGTGCTGACATGTATTCATAATATATCACCAGTTGTCCTTCTTTGGACCACTTTTGGTAGGTACTAACCACTGCATACTGGGAACTCCCCACAAGACCTGCCATTTTGGAGATGCTCTGACCCAGTCTTCTAGCCATCACAGTTTGGCCCATGTCAAAGTCACTCAGGTTCTTACGCTTGCCCATTTTTCCTGCTTCCAACACATCAATTTCGAGATCTGACTGTTCTCTTGCTGCCTAATATATCCCACCCCTTGACAGGTGCCATTGTAATGAGATAATCAAAGTCATTCACGTCATCTGTCAGTGATTTTAATGTTATGGCTGATCGGTGTATCTGAATTTACCCTAAGGATCAATCATAATATGCTAATAATCCATTTTTGATTGTTGCATTGGTTAAGTTCAATTGCTGCCTTTTAAATCAATACATAATCAGATTATTACTCCCCTACTGTATTGTGTGCTGTCCATAGCTTGTGCTAAATTGGTAGTCATTATGATTCTGCCATGGATGTAATAAACAAATGTCTTTGCATTTTATTCCTTAGCTTCAGAAGAGCTGACGATTGCTGGTATGACCTTTACCACCTTTGACCTTGGTGGCCATGCACAGGGCAAGTAGTTTTTCTTGTAGCATGGTACACTTCCTTCTTTATACACGTGTGTGTGTATATATGTATATATATATATATATATATATATATATATATATATATATATATGTACACCTCTCTGGCAAAATACTCACTTAACACATCTTGTATAACTTGTATCATAGCCCGAAGAGTGTGGAAAAACTACCTCCCTGCAATCAACGGCATTGTCTTTCTCGTTGATTGTGTAGACCACCCGAGACTGGCTGAATCCAAAACAGAGCTTGATGTGAGTTTTTTTTTTTTTTTTTTTTTTTTTCCCCTCTTAAAAAATGTTATTCCTAAACTCCTACTGCACAAGCCTAGTAGATATGTAAAACCAAAATAATTACTTTACAAGATAAAACTAATATTGTGAAAAATGTCAGAATTGTCAATGCATGTAAAAGCATGAATGTGGAGAATTTGGAGAGGTTAAAGTTCTTATATTTCACAATTAAGCAAGTACAAGGGAAGTCATGGGTACTGAAAGCCTAATTGATGTTAGATGTGAAGTGCTGCTCTGTTTTCTTACCTGTCTCAACCTTACATGAATAACCTAATTAGAACTTAGGAATTTATTTTATAATATTACCATTTTGTAAAATGAAATATTATGCCTTTATCCTGACAAAATTATCTAGCAGCATTACATGTTTCCCAAAATCTGATTTTTACTATACTTAATGGGCATTTGCAACTAACAAGCTGTTTAAGCAGCAGCACTTGGGTCAGATTCGACTCATCAGGTTCTAATTCTGCCGTACTGCTGCATAGGCAGCCAAGAAATGTCCAAACCAGAGACTGCACTGGCACTCTAGTTGGCTAGAAGATAGGGCATGTGGAAATGTCTGAGCAGAGATTCCAAGGGAGGACCCTACCTGGCTTGGGGAATGAGGCTGTACAAAGGTAGACCCTTTTCCAACCCAAGTGTTGTTATTTAGAAATTCACTTAATATAGTAGGATCAAAAGCAACCACTCGGCCATATTAGCCACTCTTAGCCACAGGCCTGCGGGGGCTGTGGGACTGAAGTTGAGACCCCACTAGACCAAGATATGAGGGGAATGGAAGGAACCCAAGTCCAGCTAACTTTGCAAGCCCAGGATTGGAGGATGCGGTGTAGCAAGGAGGACCACTCAATCGTGGTAGCGGTGTACACAGCCCTGCAGGTCGTAGAAAAACTCAGAGCACAGAGTAACTGTGAGATGAGTGCAGCAGATCAATTCAAAATCAGCTGGTGGACAGTACAGGAGTGATGGTAAACAACGCTAGCAAGGTGACGAGGGAACCCGAGTGTAGCTAGTAGCCATAGATGGACTACAAAAATTATGAAAATGCACTCAGCATAGTCATAAAGAGATGATAAACGTGTCAATCTCCGGTCTCAGCGTGTGGACATTGTGGACACTTTGACAGCCGGTATCTAATTCGCAGCTCCTTGTACTGGAGTAGCTATTCCCTCCACAAAACATACATTTGTTAGGTTGGATTGTAGTAAAGATTTGAATCCTTTTTCAGTGTTAAATCTGGTCCATGCCCCTTAATTTACACAAATTTTGAAATGGTTTCAAAGCCACATGTGGGAGGTACTTCTAGGCTGATAATAATCTTCTGGTTGAGCTGTCATTTTCCTCTATAGTGTCTGGAGAGGGGTCAGATTCTGTCCACGCCATGATGGAGACCTCTACGACAGGCTCTAAGCTACACTATATGGCCAAAAGTTTGTGGACACCTGACCAGCACACCCATATGTACTTTTTGAACATCCTATTCCAGGTTTAGTCCTCCCCTTGCTTTTATTAGTAACCTTCACTGTTCTGTCTAGATTATGTAATGTGGCTATGGGGATTTGGCCATTCCACCACAAGACCATTAGTGAGGTCAGGCTCTGATGTCAGGTGAGGAGGCCTGGGGCACAGTCAGCGTTCCAGTTTATCATAAAAGGTGTCCAGTGGGGTTCAGGGCTCAAGTCAGGGCAGAGCTTAGGGTATTTAAAATTCAATAAAGTTATCTTTATATTTTCCCATCTAACTTGTACAGAAATAGTCAGTGGTCGCAGCCTGGTCATGTACCTTGCTGTACCTTGCTGAATTGCATGCCCACTTGGAGGAATCATGTTTGAACATGTACAGTGGAAGGCTATGGTAAGGCCATGAAGATGGATGAGTAAAGTAAAGACTCATGAGACTCATCTGCTCTTGAGGAATTTAAAGGAAAAGTTGAGATATTTTAAGTCTTGCCAAGCTGAGTTATCAGTCAGTCAGTCAGTCATATTTATTTATAAAGCACATTTAAAAACAACAGCTGTTGGCCAAAGTGCTGTACAAAATTCAAGCATATACCAAAAATACAAAAGTAAACATAGAACACAGCAACAGATAGTACACTACAGTTATGCCACTGCGCTTACTTATGACCATATGCAACAGTAAATAAATAAGTTTTAAGAAGAGACTTAAAATCAGCACATGTTGGTGCAGTTCTTATATAGGGGGGCAAATTATTCCAGAGCTGTGGAGCGGCCACTGAAAAGGCACGATCTCCTTTTGATTTCAAGCGTGACCTTGGAACAGTCAACTGAAGACTATTAGTTGATCGAAGTTCCCTGGAGGCATTACAGTGGAACAGAAGGAGATCGGAGATATATGAAGGAGCCAGACCATGCAAACCCTTATAAACAAACAACAATGTTTTAAAATGGATACTATATTTAACTGGGAGCCAGTGGAGAGAGATCAACACTGGTGAAATATGTTCCCTCTTCCTTGTTCCAGTTAACAATCTAGCAGCAGCGTTTTGAACAAGTTGAAGACGTGACAATAGAGACTGTGAAACACCCAAGTATAATACATTACAATAATCTAATCTGGATGAAATAAAAGCATGTATTACAGACTCCATGTCTCTTAATGTTAAGAATGACTTCATCTTTGCAATATTCTTTAGCTGATAAAAACAACTTCTAACCACAGCATTGATCAAAAGTCAAAGCAGAGTCAAAAGTAATGCCTAAATTTCTAACATGTGAATGAAGATTACTAGATAGAGGTCCCAGTTTACTGGCTACAACCTCTGTAAAAGCAGGGGAGCCAAAAATTAAGACCTCAGTCTTAGACTCATTTAACTGGAGGAAGTTGGCAGACATCCACTGTTTAACATCTCTCAGACAATCAGACAGACACTGTAAACTGGAGACATCCTTAGGATGCAAGGGAACATAACACTGAGTATCATCTGCGTAACAGTGGTATGAGACATTGTGCTTCTTGAATATAGCATACAAAGGAAGCATGTATAAAGAAAATAAAACAGGACCCAGAATTGAACCCTGTGGAACCCCATACAAAACTGGTGCACAAGATGATGAATATTTGCCAGTCTCTACCGAGAAAGTTCGATCATTTAAATAAGATACAAACCAATTTAAAGCATGACCTTGTATCCCAATTTGCTCCAAGCGATTTAAAAGAATGCCATGATCAAGAGTGTCAAATGCCGCACTAAGATCCAGCAAAATTAAAACTGCACAGTTGCCGGAATCGACAATCAACAATAAGTCATTTAATACTTTTAGCAATGCAGATTCTGTACTGTGTTGAGGTCTGAAACCAGACTGATATTTATCGAAATTACCATTTTCCTGTAGAAAAGAAGAGAGCTGATTAAACACAACCTTCTCCAAGACTTTTGATAAAAACGGTAATTTAGAGATGGGGCGGTAATTATTTAAAACTGTTGGATCAAGATTTGGTTTTTTGAGTAGCGGCTGCACAGTGGCATGCTTAAAATAAGATGGGACTATTCCACCGATTAAACTGCTATTAATTATAGACAATAAACTAGGACTAATAATGTCGAATGTCTCTAATAAAAGACGAGGAGGAACAACATCCAATGAACAAAATGTGGGCTTCATTTTATGAATAATTTGCACCAGGTAACTGTGAGACACTGGAGTAAATTCATATAAATATGTAGGAGTTGATGTGGACTGAGGGAAGTCCAAAGAGGAAGGAACAATACATGATCTTATAACATCAATCTTGTCAGTAAAAAACTTAAGAAAGTTTTCACAGGCCATAGGAGATGGATCAGGATATAAATTAGACATAGGATTTAGCACACTATTAATAGTATTAAATAATATTTTTGGACTATGAGCGTTTTTAGCAATGAGATCAGAGAAATAATTCGCCTTTACAATCTTAACAGTTTTTTGATATTGAATCATACACTCTTTAACGCAATCATATGATATTTGTAATTTATCCCTCTTCCACTTCCTTTCCGCTTTTCTCCATTTCTGTCTAATCGCCCTAGTTTCATCATTAAACCAAGGATGTAAACAACTTCTAGGTTTTTTCAATTTAAAAGGGGCAACAGCATCAAGTATATTTAAACATAGCCCATTAAACTTATAGACTAACTCGTCAGGATTAGCTCCAAGACAGTTAGACTCTATTTCATGAGTTGTAGGGGAAATAATATACGCATCTAAAAATTTTCCAGATGTAGATGAGTTAAAAGAGCGAGAATACTGGCCTACCGAGGCACGGTGTGGTACCGAACTAGGGACGGCTATGTTAAAAATAATAAACTTATGATCAGACAGAAAAAATTCTTTGGTACCTACATCATTGACTAAAAGGCCATAAGATAGGATTAAATCAAGTGTGTGCCCTTGGTTATGAGTGGGACCAACAACCGATTGTATAAGATTGAAGGTGTCAATAATTTGTAGAAACTCTTTAACCATAGGCTTCGAAGGACAACAAACATGTATGTTAAAATCGCCCAGTATCAAAAGCCTATCTGCATTCGGCACAACAGAGGATAAAAAGTCTGAAAACTCACTTATAAAATCCTTATTGTACTTGGGAGGTCTATAAACAAGTATACACAACAGTGGATTACAGCCGTCCATCTTAAATAACTGAACTTCAAAACTAGAAAACAATTCTGAGGCAAGTAGACGGCATTTTAAATTATTTCTATAAATAGTAGCTAATCCCCCACCACGACCGACTGACCTTGTCGTGTTAAAAAAGTTATAATCTTTAGGACAAACTTCAGAGAGTGGACCAAGCTCACCAGCATTTAGCCACGTCTCAGTCATAAACAAGAGGTCCAACTCATGAGATAAAATTTGTTCATTAATTGCAAATGTCTTGTTTGAGATCGATCTTACATTTAGCAACGCCATCCTCACTTCAGTGAAGTCCGTTTCATGATGAGTGGATTGATGGTAATATGGAATAGGATTGTGATGATGCTCCGACGACGAGGAATAATCCAATGAACGAAGGTTCCGGGGATTTACTCCTCTTCTACAGACCCGTAGTCTAGGAGAAGTACTTCTTGACGAGAGCACCGATCCTAGTTGTTCCGGATAAACAGACACGGCACCACGCTTGAGAGACCATGAATACGAAAACCGGCCGTGGTCACAGCTGAAAGCCAGACTCCGAGAGTCCGCATGACTCGGGCCTCCAAGCGACGACGCGCGGAGGTACCTCCTCACGCGTACCAACACACCACCGCGTGTTCCCCGTTTCTGATAACGTTTCTTCCTCTGATGATATTCGCAGTCCGGTAAGCGACATATTTCAGATGGCAACATAGACAGGAACGGGGGATCAGGAAACTTGTACCCTCCGTGATTTGAATCAGAAACAGTTTCTACGATCCTTCGTAGATTAAGAAGAAACGAACGATCATAAGCAAGCACTGTGGTAACTTTTTGTGCAGATGTGGACACAAACAGGACAAATATACTCAGTAAAGAGAACACAAACACCAGGCGACGGCTTGCCAAACTCCACACTGGCGCCATCTTGCCCATCTCTACATCAGTTATGCTGAAAAAGCAAAATATGCTCTCATTCTGTCATTCAAATTTTGGTAAAACTACTCATTTGTTCCACCAATTCCTCACCATATGGTTATTACATTATGTCACCTACCACTTTTTAGCAGGGTCAGTTAGGTTTCGTGGAAACAAAAGCATGAGACTGAACAAGGACATCGGCGCTTTCACTTGCCCGGTTGGTTAGCTAAAAATGTGTGATTTTTCTCCACTCCTACAGCAAGTGTAAAACTGAATTTGAATGTTGTCACATATTCTTTTGTATACTGTTTGCATGTATTACAGTGGATATAAAATGTCTACACACCCATGTTAAAATCGCAAGTTTTTGTGATGAAAAAAAATTTAACTAACATAAATAATGTCAGACCTTTTCTTATTCTCAATGTGAAATTACAATGTATAAAAATTAAGTGAAAAACAATCAAACATTTTAGTTAGTTTCTGTAGAATTTTCTTGACATTATCTTTCATCTGGCTTCGTCTGACTGCTGAAGCTGTGGTCCTCAAAGAACTGACAAAGCCTGTACAGGGTCTCACTGTTGAAAGGAATCGATCAAGAGATGGGTACAAAAAAATTTCCAAAACATTATGTGTACCATGGAACACCATGAAGGCCATCGACCACAAGTGGAGCACCACACTAACATTATCAAGAACAGGACATCACTCCAAGATTTAAAAAAGGATAAGGCAAATCAAACCAGGGAAGCTGCCAAGAGATCAACGGCAAAATTAAAGGAGCTGCAGGAATATCTGACAAGTACTGATTACTCTCTGCATCAACAGTCTCTTTTATTCTTCACATGTCTGGGCTATGGGGTAGGGTGGCTAGATGGAAGCCCTTTCTCACAAAAAACATCCAAGCCCAAATAAGTCACCCCAAACCATGTGGCAAAATGTGTTATGGACTGATGAGACCAATTCCAAAAGGTATAATATTTCCATAATTCCAACAATTGTTTGGTGCAGAAAAAAGCACATCACCAAAAGAACACCATATCCACGGTGAAGCAAGGTGGTAGCAGCATTGTGCTTTAGGGCTGCTCTTCTGCCACCAGAACTGTGGCTTTTATCAAGGTGGAGGGAATCATGAATAGCTACAAATACCAGTCGATTTTACTCAAGTCAAGTGACTTTATTGTCATTTCAACCATATACGGGTAGTTAGTACACAGTGAAACAAAACAACATTCCTCCTTCCGCTGTCTGCTAGTAAGCTGAAGAAAAAAAGGAATTTCACCTTTCAGTACAACAGTGACCCAAAGCATACATCCAAATCAATAAAGGAATGGCTTAACCAAAAGATCAATGTTTTTGACTGACCTAACCAGAGCCCAGACCTGAATCCAGCTAAAAATTTGAGGGGTCACCTTAAGCAAGCTGTGCACAGGAGATGCCCTTACAATTTGATGGATCTAGAATGTTTTTGCAAGAAAGAGTGGGAAAATATTGCCAAGTCAAGATGTGCCACGCTGATAGACTCTTACCCAAAAAGACTGTGTGGTGTAATAAAATCAAAAGGAGCTTCAACAAAGTATTAGTTTAGGGATGTGCACACTTGTGTAACTAGGTTAATGTAAGTATTGTATTTTTCTTTTTATTTCCCTAAAAATGTTTCTGAATTGTTTTTCACTTTATATGTGTACTTTGCAATTGCACATTCAAGGTGAGAAATGATTTGACCTGATTGATCTCGTTTTACCTGCCATTTTAACAGGGATTAACCTGCCATTTTAATAGGGGTGTGTAGACTTTTTATATCCATTGTATATCATATATGTAAATTTTGTAATATTTTATATATTATATGTATATTATAATAAATATCCTTTACAATTGTTCAGTAAACAACAATGAACATTTGGTTTAAGAAGGATATTCTTTAAATTTTTATCCTGCTAAATATCCAGATTGATCAATACAAAAATATTTATTATGATAACATTTCACCTGTCCTACTCTGAAAATGGCTGTGACCCAAATAGGGCAAGATGGTGCAATGCAACCCAATAACACTGGGACTGTATACAGTCTTTCACATGCCACCTGTAATGGCAAGGGTTGCTATGCCACAGTGCTTGTTCTTTATTGATCGACTTCAGATCAGACTTGGGCAGGCTCCAGGCGGTTTGCCCACAATGGGGTTTGTGGAACCTGGGTTTGGTACAGCTCAGCAATCAACAGTAACAATACACCAAACAAAGTGCAAGAAAACACAACAGGAGAGCACATGCAAGAAATGTGCATTAATACTGAGTCACTGCAATTTCACCAATGAGTAGATGTGCAAAATATTGCAGTAGTGAAGATGGACTAAAACCAATAGCCTCAGTAGTGATCGGAATTGATGCGCAACAGAAATTGATGCATGGGACGGTAGACTAAAGCCATGATACAAGACATATCCTGATTGAGGCTTCATGAGATGATATTGACTCAAAATAATACATTTTAATATATTTATTTTGTATTGACAACAAATTTTTAAAGTCTGACTTACATCAAGCACAGCACATGTTCGTTGACTTTAACCTGCGTTTCAGACCACTATCAAGCCATCCATGGTATAAACAAGTGTGCACTTATATTCGGCAGTTTATAACTACCTTTGGATGGCTACACCATGTACGTGCTGTGAAAATGTTGAGCAGTAGCGTATTACAAGCCGTTTCAGTATTATTTTTTCCAAGTTCACCTGGTCCAAATGAAACAAGGCGTGGTCCTTGTGTTTGAGACATGTGCCATAATACTTCAGTCTGATTAGCTTAACATTTTGGACTATTAAGTAAGCATGCTTGGTTATTGTTGGTAATGACCAGTAACCAATTTGAGCTTTATAATTATTGCCCAGTATAGATTGCTGACAGTGAGGCCCCAAATAACACGGTGCATGTTTCTGTGTCACTAAACCAGCACAGGTAAATTGACCATCTACATGGACAACCACACCCCAGTTCCATATCCCAACACCTATAGGTAACCACTGACTCAGTTTTCTGGTAAACATCTGAGTGCTCCTCATCTACTGCTTGGCCCAGGTCCTTGACACGCCCCTCAGCATCTAGCACCTCAGATTTTTTCAAGATGTATGCAGACAGCCTCGTCTACCCTGATGGCCACTGCCACCAGGATACTGCCAAAAACTATGCAATTACAGCCACCAGACTTTTATCAGTAAACAATGGTCATATGAAGGTACATTATTAGTTGCTGTGGTGATGTGAACGACTTCTCAAATGTCCAATTGGCAGACTGTGGTCCAGCAAAAACTAGTCTTGGATGGGTGTATTTTTGTTCAAACCCCAGATCATAGTTGTTAAAATGTTATGCTCAAATTTGTTTGATCTCTGTATGATGAATCTGTTGAATATTAGTACCAAATATGAAATTTGAGGATACCCATTTTACAGTTAGATTTGATCATATGCAGATCTAACACATTTTATTTTCTTGTACATTCCGACAACAGGCACTAATGACAGATGAAACTATTGGAAATGTGCCTATCTTGATTCTTGGTAACAAGATTGATAAGCCAGAGGCCATAAGTGAGGAGAAACTTCGTGAACTGTTTGGATTGTATGGTCAGACAACTGGCAAGGTAAGACAAGCCTTTTTTTGCACATATTTTATCATCTAAGATTTTAATGTGTAGAGGATAATGTGTAGAGAGATTTTAGGCTGTACTTATAATTTAGGCGACACACAAGCTTTAATTTAGTTTTTTTTTTTTTTTTTTTTTTTAAAAGATTTTTTAAATTCTTGGTTAATGTAATCTCAGTGCATGGAATACAAAGATTTGCCACTTACAATCCCTGCAGTTAACTGCCAAATGAAAGATAAAGTAGGCTGTCTGTCATATGTTGTTTGCTCTTTCTCCAGGGTAATATTCCCCTGAAAGAACTGAATACCAGACCACTGGAAGTGTTCATGTGCAGCGTGCTAAAGAGACAGGGATATGGGGAGGGCTTCCGCTGGCTTTCACAATACATTGACTAGATCCTACTACAAGAAGGTGCACCAGGAACTGCCTAACCAAATTCAAACTCATGTTTTATGTTCAGTTCTTGTTCAGCCTGCCATCACTCTCCAAAAAAAAAAAAAAAAAAAAAAACAGCAGCAGTAGTCACTCAGTACAACTCTAAATAAATAAATAAACTTTTATAGGGTAAGACAATTCAACCATTTTTTTCTTAAAGCTTTCATAAGGGAATGGCATATCAGTGACTCAGTTTTCAAGCCAAATAGATTTATTTCTTTGGACTTTTTATGGATATATGAAATTTGTGTAATGTGGTATAAAAGTAAATCATTCTAGTGGTATTGACAGCCCCAGTTTATGTGTAAGAATATGTTTGAGATGTTTAAAAATATGTTTGCAGCCCTTGTTAAGTTTATAGTTTTTAATAAGATACATGGTTGGGATTTTTGGAAAAATCATTACTTTCGAGATTCTGTGTAATTGCAGTCATTTTGGCTGTTTTATTTAACAAAACAACAAAAATTAGCAAAAAATTTAATGATTCCTCATACAGCTCCACCCAGTTTAAGATCGCTGTTTTTAACATAAAAGCATGGGTTATGTCAAGTATCTCAAAGACAGATGTATGCAGGATGTCTAGGTCCAGTGGAAAGTAAAATGTCAAGAATATTCTGTTGTACAGTCCCCTTTGAAAGTATTGGAAAGGCAAGGACAATTCTTTTCTTTTCGCTATACACTGAAGACACTGAAGAAAGATGAATATGAGACAATAGCTCAGAATTTCAGCTTTAATATCCTGAAATTTGTATCTAGAGGTGTTAAACAACTTGGAACATGGCACCTTTGGTGGCAGACCACCCAATTTTTAGGTGCGCAAAAGTATTGTAACAGATAGCCTTGAAGTAATACACTTAATATTAATCACCGAACTGTTGCATTCTTCTTTTGTGATGCTTTTCCCAGCTTGTACCAAAGCTTCTTTCAGTTGTTGTTTGTATTAGGGAGTTTCTTTCTTCAGTCCCCTCAGTAGGTGAAATGCATGCTCAATGGGATTAAGGTCTGGTGATTGACTTGGCTAGCCTAAAACTTTCTACTTTTGATGAAGTCCTTTGTTGTGTTGGCAATGTGTTTTGGGTCAATGTCTTGATGCATGATGAAGTTCCTCTCAATTAGATTGGATGCAATTCTCTGTAAATTGGCAGAAAGAATATTTCTGTAGACTTCTGAATTCATTGTGCTTGCTATCGTCATGAGTTACATCATCAGTAAAGATGAGTGAGCCTGTTCTTGAAGCAACCCTGCAAGCCCAAGCCATGACACTACCTGCATCGTGCTTGACTGATGAACTTGTGTTTTTGTATCATGAGCAGATCCTTTTCTTCCTCCACACTTTGGCCTTTCCATCACTTTGCTGGAGCTTAATCTTGGTTCCAGAATCTTTGTGGCATCTCTCTAATTTTTAAACTTCTATCTGGCCTTCTGTTTCTTAGTGGTTTGCATCTTGTGGTATGGATTTCTGCTGTAGAAGTCTTTTTCCGACAGTGGTTTGTGATACCTTCACCCCTGCATTTAAAAATGGGTGGGTTCAAACAAAAGTTGCTTAAAAAAAAAAAAAAAAGTTGTTTAACACATCTAGATGTTAATATGAGGAAATGAACACTGAAATTCTGCTCTATCGTCTTGTATTCATCTTTTGATATCAACCCCAAATGTCTTCAGTGTATAGCAAAAACAAAAGAATTGGCCATAGCAATACTTTCGGAGGAAACTGTAAATCCACTATCCATCAACTATAGTATATCCAGTATAATGTATGTGAATACCATATGGATTTTATGAGTGGGTTCCAGAGGATTTCTTGATTTTATCAACAGTTAATTCAGAAGCAGGTATACCAAGTATCATCAAACACATGAATATCTTTTAAAAAAAAAAAAAAAAAAAAGGGGGGGGGGGGTAGTACCCAAATAACATAACAGTTTAGAGGAGCCTTTCTAAGTCATTTTTAAGGATGTACAAGGACATTTTTTTTTCTATTCTTCTTTTGTGTACTCCCTATCATTCCATGAGCTGTTGCATGTAAT
Organism: Pangasianodon hypophthalmus; assembly: GCF_027358585.1. Lineage (NCBI taxonomy): Eukaryota > Metazoa > Chordata > Actinopteri > Siluriformes > Pangasiidae > Pangasianodon > Pangasianodon hypophthalmus. The sequence continues at coordinate 15,060,616 of NC_069724.1, read as the reverse complement.
GGAAAAACTCTGCATTTAAAAATTTATTAATTAATTAATAAATATAAAATGGTAAATCCTTCCAGTGACACATTCCTTTTTCTAAAATATGCATAATACCTAAAAGGGGTTTAATGCAATGCCACTATCCGTATCTGTATTTTCTTTACTAGATCAAGGAACCACTGCTCGTAATTGACAATAATCACCTAATAATATCTTATCAGATTTACTTTAGTTGTGGGTTACAGCAGGTGTACTGCATCCCAGCTTTGTGGTAGATTTTGATAGCATGTTGAGCAAACATTTCTGACCTTTCTGGAATATACAAATAAGTGTTTGGTGACATGAAATTAGATAGGGGAGCATTGCCATTTTGATAACCCTTCCAAGAAGGTCAAAGGCAGAGGTAAGAAAAAAAAAAACTTCAGAAAGCTGAAGTTGTTTGTCTTACAGCTGACATGAACATCCATAAACATGGATGTCTAACGTGCCTGCAAGGATACAAAAGCCAAATTTACATTACATGCAATGATGGATTACTGAACAGACCTACCAGGCACAGGCCCAGGGGCCCAAGGAGTTGGAAACTCCAAAGCCACCGCCCCCACATAAAGTCACTCTTGGTAACTATCCAGAATCACAGGTCCAAAGATCTTTTGAAAAACTGAAGAAATAACCTACACAGTAACTTTGAAGGTGTAATGGTTTCTTTCTTGTGACATCTTCGAAGTGAGTGTTTATCACTTCACTTTCTGTAGGACTTTGAGGGCCAAATCCTCCATTATTTATGCCAATCAGTGTGGACCCTGCAACTCTGTGAGGAGAAATCCAAAAAGGGCACAAAACAGTGGCTCCATAAGAAACTCTAAGGGGCCTCTCAGAGATGCCCAGAGAGAAATAAGGACCCCTTTTCCAAAATAATAATTAAAAATTAATGTGGCAGGCACCTAAAGGTTTGGTTCATTAACCCCACATGCCCTCTAATTAATATAACAGCATGGTCCTTAGTATACAACTACATTGTTACTTGACCACTGAGTTGATTTTTTGTGGGGTAGTGTGGGCCGTTAGATGTCCTGAAAGTGCTGCCTGTTGGGTTTTGTGAAAAGTAATATTGTTAAGCCTATTTATCATCTTTCAAGAAAGGGAAGCTTGTGTGGGCTAAAGATATTTTAGCTCACTATTTGCTTGTGTGGCTCAGGGCTGAATTTAGCCTATCTTGATTGGGTCAAAATGTCCAGTAGGCATCTTTTACAACCATGCTTACCAACAATATACACTTTTAGGAACACTATACTAATACTGGGTGGGTTGTCCCTCTGCTCTCAAAACAGCCTCAATTGTTCATGGCATGGATTCCACACAATGTTGGAAACATTCCTTTGAGATTCTGGTCGATGTTGACATGATTGCATCATGCAATTCCTGCAGATTTTTCAGGTGTGCTTTCACACTGCGAATCTCCCGTTCTACCACATCCCAAAGGTGTTCTTATTGGATTTAGTTCATGAAACCTGTTTGAGACAAGTTTTGCTTTGTGACATGGTGCATTATCATGCTGAAAGTAGACATTAGAAGATGGATAGATTGTGGCCATGAAGGGATGCACATGGTCAGTAACAATACTCAAATAAGCTGTGGTATTCAAGTGATGATTGATTGATTGATATTAACAGGCCCAAAGTGTGCCAGGAAAACGTTACCAACAGCAATATACCACCTCCACCAGCCTGGACTGTTGACTCAACGTAGGTTGGGTCCAAGAATTCATGGTGTTGGCACCAAATTCTGACCCTTCCATATTTGTTTGCCTCAGCAGAAAACGAGATTCCTCTTTCCGGAAGGCAGTTGTGCAAGGAGCGTGAAGTGCTTGAATGGTGGCGGCATATAATATAGAAACATATAATATTTTATATATTATTTTAATATTGTGTTGATTATTTTGGAATAACTTTTCTCCACTGACTTAATGTCAATAATATTTTTGAGAAACTTTACATTTAATGGCTGATGACATTACTCAACACCCTATCACCATCCAAATCATACCAAAATTCGTGTCACATTTCTGTCATTTGTGCCTCATTTGTGTGTCATGTTAGTGCCAGTGGGCGCTGGACTACATTACCCATCAGCCCCAGTATGTTACATGTCACTAATCTCTCACTTGTTTCCTATTTCACCTTGTTTATCACCACTATTTAAGTTCTAGTTTTTTAGTGTCTCGTTGTCAAGCTTCTGTTATATTGTAATTTATTGTCATGTGTGCCACAGTATTGCTTCTAGTCTGTACGAATTTTCGAAAGTTCATGTTTATAGTTCTTGTTTTTATGGTTTTGGTTGTTTGTTTGCACTTTACTTATTAAAAAATTTAAAAAAATTAAAAATTGTTGCTTAATAAATCTGCATTTGCATCCATCTTCACCTCCCATTCGTGACAGAAAGCTTGACCTAACATGGATGCAGCAAATTTTTTCAGCGTCCGAGAAGCACTCCTGGAGAAGAACTGCCTGATGTGGGAGCAATAGGGGTGGAGAGATTGAGTCAGAGCCACATGGGAATGGCTCAATGCCATGGGCCCCCTCAGGAAATTTTCTGAGGAGGGGCTCCTGACCTAGCTAGAACCATCTCCCACCCTCCCTGCCCCACAGAGGATGCCGTTATGGCTCACAGCCTCACCCTGGGCGTCACTCTGTCTTTTTGCTCTACCTCGGATGTCACTACACCACAAGGCTCCTCTTTGGATGTAGCGCCGTCTTCCTACTTCGCTGAGGACATCACCATGCCGCCTTGCTCCGCTGATGTCACTCTGCCACTTTGCTCAGCCGAGGACATCGCTCCTCCTCCCTGCTTTGTGGTGTATGTTGCTCCCCCTTCTTGCTTTGCAGCGGCCATCGACATTGACATTACTCAATATCAATTTCTTGTTGATAGAACTGTTGTATAAAAATTGCATATGGCACAAAAGTTGTATACTGTTGTATACGGCACTTGCCCTGTGGGCTTGTGCCTGCAGCGAATCACAGCCGTGCTAATATTCAGTATAACCACACTCTTGCCTGTGCAATATTGCTTAAATATTTTAACTGCATGAAAAGAAAGGCAGGATACATCACTCAAGACTCCATATAATCACATCCAATTGTAATTACACTGGAAATTGTATGTAAGACCACACAACATTAACTCCTAAATTGTACCAAAACAGTATTGTTAGTTTGTGCTGTTTTTACCATTGTGCCTTAATTTCTTTATATTTTATACACATTTTATAAAAGACATAACACATATTACTGCCAGTGATATGCTCACACATACTTGTACTGATTGGTTCTTGTACCCAACTGTGCTTGAGTCCAAGGCAGGCTGTTTGAATGGATAAGAATAATCTTCACTTAAATATATTCCAGAATGGAAACGAGTAACATATGTGGTTATAACAATGCTAATAGTAGTCAATCAACTTAATAAAATATTGTTAGAAGATCATTTGGCAAAAGCTTATAAACCTGCTATAACAATTCCCATTGCCAAGCAAGGCAAAAATCCTTCAACGGCAGAAAACTACAGACTTATGGCCCTCATATCAACTTTATGCAAGTGCTGGAAAAATAATGTCATGAGATTATATTAGGCCTTAAAGAACAGAAACTGAACAGCTGCATCTGCATAATCCTCCTTCATGAGCTTCTGTAGAATAGGAGGGGTTATTACTATATGTGACACTTTTATACCTGAGAGCTTATGATTCTCATTTCTGTTTTACAAACCAAGTAGCCAGCATCAGGTGGCCCACCACAGATACAGCACGTAGTGTTCACATGCATGTTAATATTTTCAAGTGCTTTCTTCATAACTTTTGTCAGCCGTATCAGGTTAATAAGGTTATTGACAACAATATGAAATATTATCATAATAATCTTCTTTAACTCTGCCTGATTCTGGCCTGCTATTTCCTTATCTTTATAATAGCTGTTCAATATATTCAACTGAAGATTAATTTTCTCAATTCCAAGCAGGCTTCACTTACCAACCACCAATATATGTCAAACTAGGACCATAATAAAAAGTGATGTCAATAAATCGTATGCAATGGAAACATAAAGGCACCAATTGGTAGAGACACATTTTAGGTGTACAAACACACATAAAGCTGTCTTTTTACATCACAAATGAACAAGACTATTCTAGAGGGATTAAGTCAGTGACAGGCTCTTGAGTGACAATACAGGCCATAAAATGTACATCTTCATTTCTCGAAAACACAAAGGCCTAGGGTTCAAAAGTAACAAGATGTGTCAACACACAATCAAAAGATGCTTGTAAAAAGTATAGCCTTCAAAACAGTGTTACTACGAATGAAACTTTAATACACTGAAAAAAGACACACTATCAGCATCACATAAATATATGTAAATAAAACTGGTTTCACTTTTCCTACATTTTACATTTTTTCCTACATTCTTTTGAATGTCCATGGAATAAAATAAAATATAGTTGCCATGAGTGTACCTTCTACCATCACTTACACATTTGAATGGCCATGTGTAAGCAATGCGATAACATGAAATTAAAAATTACATTATATGGCCATGGCATTAAAAAAATCAATGTGCCTTGACACTTTTGACTTTTCAGTCCTCTTGCTGTGCCCAGTTGTACTTTCATGAAGATGGTATCTATCCCAACAGTCTTTGAAGACTGATCAAGTAGGTATGAAAGTCTTTGCAAGGCATGTGTTTAAAATTGTATTGAATACATAGAGGTCCCTTCAGTGCCTCAACAGACAAGTGACTCCTTTCCTTTGTCCACTGGCTTTGCATCAGTGAAAACACTCTCTCTACATTAGCAGTATGAGAGGCAATAGCAAAGAAATACTGTGCCATCTTCAGCAGCTTGGAAAGAAACTCAATGCTTTTGGACCTTTCAAAATACTTGATCCACTTCTGGTGTGCTTGCATCTTTCTATGAATTTCTTCAGATTGGTAACCTGATCAAAGCATTTTGTATCATCAATTGGTACCCCCTGGCATGAACTGTACAGACCCTGCACTTGAGTACTGAACTGGTTGCACTTCGTTGTACCTGCACCTCCACAGATGTGCAGATTAAGTGTCTGGCAGGGTCATGGCCCTGATGGTCTCTCAGGAGAGCGCACGATGGTGAGCCTTTCCCATAGGGGAAAGACGCTGTTGCTGGGTGTGCCTGTGGACCCAAAAGTCCTTTTCGGACCTGCAGTGGCCACAATGCAAAAACAGTCCAAGGAAAAAAAGAGGAAGGGTGAAGCGCTTCAACTGTGCCTCCCCAGGAAGTAAACGGCCCCCTCCCAGAAACAAGTCTTCAGAGCCTAGAAGCACATGGACTACAAAGTCATTCAACCCCAATGTGACAGAAGGAAGCCTGTGAATATTACTGAACATTGTAATAACTCTTAATGACAATTATTATTTCATTCAACATATTTCTCTGAGTTCAGAAAAAAAATTACACCTCTGCATTGCACATACTACTTTACATTAAGTAAAGCTAAAAAAAAAAACTCAAGTGTTTAAAGTAGAAGCTACTCAATTTTATGTCTTGTTGAGTCAAAAAACATTTTGTTCGGTGTAGGAAAAGTGCTGTCAATATGATACAGAATACTCTGAATGTACATTTTAACTTAGTGTCAAAAAGCCACAAAAAGTGCAATGATTGTTTATCTGATAGTTTAAAAATGATTACAGAGATTTACCAGAACTGTTATGACATGTTAATAAAATAAAAATTTCTACTGGCCTATCGAGTGTATTAAGATGGAACATACCTGTTGAGTTCATATTATCACTTAAAGGAATACACATTTAATGATTTTTGTCATTGTTACCGCCCTGCTAAGTTTGGGCTCTTGCCAAGGGGAATAGTGCAGGGTTAGTAACATGAGCTGGAGACAGATGATGAAAAGCTGTGTCAGTGGGGCATAAAGAGACTTTGGAACTGGAGTATACTTACAGCATTTATTACAATACACACAGTTCATACAGAAGACACAGAAGACACCTTGTAAAGCAGCTTTAACAAGTGGCTTGTTGAAAGATAACCAATGTAGCAGGTGGTGCCCTAGGAAGAGAACTAGACAGCACCAAAGGAAAGAACATAAGATATGCTTCTACACCCTACTCTGTATTCACACTCTTGCCTAACTGCCAAGATAACACTAGCTACTACTCTATCTTAAGCCTCTGCAAAATACAAGGGGTGGTACCAGCCCACTTACCTAGTGGGTCTAGAAAGGGAAATTCCTACATGAGGTTTATGTATGTGCATGCACCTGCTGAACTGTTCGTCCTCCCTAAGGTTGCACCGTGTGATGTGACAGCGATGGGTTTATTGTGGGTGGTACCACACAGGCACCCTTAAGATGGCTGTGGGTGTTCATTCACCAATTGCTAAGAACAGTTTACACTCAAATCTCAATCACTCAACAGTCGATAACTTTAGTTTGATACAGGAAACTTTTTTTACAGGAAACTTGTAATTACAGTACAAATTACAGCATTATGACTTCACGTCAGGGAAAACACACCGGCAGGTAGACGCAACATGAACAAACACATGACGCGAACAAGATAGAAGAGTCTTTTTTTGCCACCATAATTGCTACAGCTATGGAGAAGCAACAGTTGGTTTATTGAAGCACAGTTTGCAAGACAGATTAGACAACATTCAGACAGAGCTGTCCGGCTGTTCTAATGCAGTAAGAGAGTTCCACAGATATTCCAGCCTGAGCAGCCAAGTCAGTAAGACAGAATGATGATGGTTATGATGATGCTGCGTTATACTGACCCTGACCGGATCATCAGGACAGCTAGGAACTCAAGATTGATGGGAGAGACATTAGATTTACCACGGACTACAGCATTCACCATTAACTGTCGCCGGGCCTTCACTGAGGTCACCAGCAAGTCACAGAAAATGGGCTTTCAAACCTTTTTGATGTACCCGGCACATCTTAAATTGACTCGAGGTTTGACAAAACATCTTTATGTTCCCCCTACAGGTTGAGGACTTTCTGAGTGGTTTGGTTACATAGGACAGTGAAGGAGGGTAATGTGACACAGCTCACATAACACTATTCTGGATGTTTTTACTGAAATATCCAGGTCAGCAGTTAGTGTGAAGCATAATGTTAACATTAGCCTTATATTGATGGCCTGTCTGACAAATTATTGCTTGTGTTTGTTATTAATCTATTAACAATGGGTGGGGCATAAGTGATTCTATTGTGTCTACCGCCTTTCTCGGGGTCACGTTGTCCAATGGAGGGTTATTGGTTCACTCGTGGTTTTGTTTTGTTTTTGTTCATTGGGAATGGTTCTTCGCATGCACACACTTGGCTCTGCTCTGGTTGGCTTTCCCTCTCTCCCTCTGCTTCTCCGGGAGGCCCCTGAAAGCACAAAGGGAAAGAGAAAACACACCAGCAGGCAGAAACATCATGAACAAACACATGATGCGGACAAGATAGAAGAGTCTTTCGCAACCATAATTGCTACAGCTATGGAAAAGCAGCAGTTGTTTATTGAAACATAGTTTAAATCTTTGCAGGACAGATTAGACAACATTCAGACAGGGCTTTTTCTAATGCACAAAGAGACACAAACAAATCAACTCTCACTGATTACACACAAGAGAGAATCATCACACATTACCTGCCGGTTCAACCTGCCTCCTCTCTGTCCAAAGCCGACGCTCAACCATGCCTCCACTGCCACAGTTCAGATTATTGTTTTATGCTTCTTCGATTGTTTGTTTATATAATTTTACAGTCATAACATATGGCAACGGAAGTGCTTCATATAATTAGCTGTAACGTGGACAGATTGCTGCCTGTCTTGATTATTTGTGTAGACAGCACATTAACCTGGCGCTTATTCAAGAGTCACACTTGAGGAAATCATACGTCCAGAGGTTCTCTGATAAATTTTATTATGTGGCTACATCTCATTATTCCTCATTAGACAGTAAATCTTGGGGTTCACTTGTCTTTTTGAAACGAAGGCTTTCTTTTAACATCTTGGAATAGCTGTGAGGATGGTAGAGTGTCATCCATAAAAGCATATATAGCAGGTAAGAATTTCACTTTTATCCAGATTTTTTTCCTGCTTTAACTACAACTTTATTGTGAATCCAGTATTGTTTCCTTATCATTGGTGTTGATATGAATGTGGTAGTTGACGTATCCCTTGATCATTCCGATTTACATAATCATCAAACACTTTATCTTCAGCAGTCTTTATCGAATAGTGCTCTATGCAAATTTATGTCTGATTTTAGCTTAATTGATGTATAACACACTCTTCATCCCACTATGATGGAGTACACTTTCTATTCTTCCAGACATCAAAGTTACTCTAGTCTGGATTATATTCTCATAACTCCTGCTTCAGAAATACACAGTGTTGTAATAAGGCTATGTCCTCTGTCTGATCACAGTATTGTCTCACTTGTGTCTGCACCAATCATTGTTGCATGTTGACATTTTAACAACACACTGTTACAGGATAAAGATTTTTGTGCAACGATTAAAAAGAAAATAAAGAGGTGAATACTGGTTCAGTGAGTGATCCTCATTTTCTCTGGGATGCTATAAAGGGTTGCATGCAGGATTCTTCTATCTCATTTGAATCTCAACTAAATAAAACTAGTTTAAGCACAATATGTACTCTCGAGACAAAATTAAACAGGCTAGAGGGTCTTCAGCAGAATTCATATTCTGAGAATGTCCAGCAAGAAATAATAGTACAACACCTGCAGAACTCAATTCTAATCCAAGTACTAATCCAAGTCATCTCCTAGCTTTTAGGTTGAAGAACAGTGAAAAATATTCAAATATTATGCCAATTGAAACTCTGGATGGCTTGATAAGTGAACCCAAAGGTATTAATACAGAATTTAAAACTTTTATTCAGAAGTTATATAAATCTGATTTAGTCTTTAGTGAGCCTGCATGTAATAACTTTCTTCAGGATCTTGCCCTTACATACACTATATTACCAAAAGTATTCGGTCACCCATCCAAATGATCAGAATCAGGTGTCCTAATCACTTGGCCTGGCCACAGGTGTATAAAATCAAGCACTTAGGCATGCAGACTGTTCTTACAAACATTTGTGAAAGAATGGGCAGCTCTCAGGAGCTCAGTGAATTCCAGCGTGGAACTGTCATAGGATGCCACCTGTGCAACAAATCCAGTCGTGAAATTTCCTCGCTCCTAAATATTCCACAGTCAACTGTCAGCTTTATCATAACGAAATGGAAGAGTTTGGGAACAACAGCAACTCAGCCACGAAGTGGTAGGCCACGTAAACTGACGGAGAGGGGTCAGCGGATGCTGAAGCGCATAGTGCAAAGAGGTCATCGACTTTCTTCACAGTCAATTGCTACAGAGCTCCAAACTTCATGTGACCTTCAGATTAGCCCAAGTACAGTACGCAGAGAGCTTCATGGAATGGGTTTCCATGGCCGAGCAGCTGCATCCAAGCCACACATCACCAAGTGCAATGCAAAGCGTCGGATGCAGTGGTGTAAAGCACGCCGCCACTGGACTCTAGAGCAGTGGAGACGCGTTCTCTGGAGTGATGAATCATGCTTTTCCAACTGGCAATCTGATGGACGAGTCTGGGTTTGGAGGTTGCCAGGAGAACAGTACATTTCGGACTGCATTGTGCCGAGTGTGAAATTTGGTGGAGGAGGAATTATGGTGTGGTATGGTTGTTTTTCAGGAGTTGGGCTTGGCCCCTTAGGTCCAGTGAAAGGAACTTTGAATGCTTCAGGATACCAAAACATTTTGGACAATTCCATGCTCCCAACCTTGTGGGAACAGTTTGGAGCGGGCCCCTTCCTCTTCCAACATGACTGTGCACCAGTGCACAAAGCAAGGTCCATAAAGACATGGATGACAGAGTCTGGTGTGGATGAACTTGACTGGCCTGCACAGAGTCCTGACCTGAACCCGATAGAACACCTTTGGGATGAATTAGAGCAGAGACTGAGAGCCAGGCCTTCTCGACCAACATCAGTGTGTGACCTCACCAATGCGCTTTTGGAAGAATGGTCAAAAATTCCTATAAACACACTCCTCAACCTTGTGGACAGCCTTCCCAGAAGAGTTGAAGCTGTAATAGCTGCAAAAGGTGGACCGACACCATATTGAACCCTATGGGTTAGGAATGGGATGGCACTTAAGTTCATATGTGAGTCAAGGCAGGTGACCGAATACTTTTGTTAATACTAGTGTATCTCTCTGATGAGGAAGCAGCACCTCTGTACATTCTGATTTCATTAGAAGAATTAAAGGAAGCTCTTATAGCCATGAAGAAGGGGAAGTCACCGGGATGGGATAGAATCCCTCCAGAACTATACCTCATTTTTTGGGAAGAGTTTGGACAGCAGTTGTTAAATATGATTAATCAATCTAATCAAGAGGGTTCTTTCAACAATAGTGCTAATATGGCCATTATTACTCTGCTATCTAAGCCTCGGAATCTCAGGCTGTTGTCGCTTTTAAATAGTGATGTTAAGTTGTATGCTAAAGTTCTAGCCTCCCGTTTAGACATTTTTATGACTAAGCTGGTGGATAGTGATAAGACCAGTTTCATTAAATCATGCCTGGCAGCTGATAATGTACACTGTTTACTGTCATTCACACTGCTAGTGGAATTGGTTTGCTGTATGCTACATTGTCTTTAGATGCTGAAAAAGCCTTTGACAGGCTGGAGTGGCAATACATCTGGACAGTATTGGAATGCTTTGGGCTGGGTAGAGATTATAGTATTTGCATAGCATTTGCTCATCACAATTTTCCATTTTCTTGGGATTCGTCAAGGATGTCCTCTTTCTCCACTTTTGTTTGCCCTCTCTCTTGAGCATCTTGCTCAGAAAATCCATCGGCACATCATGTTGAGGCCTATTACTTTTTGTAACACTTCACATTGGATATTTTTATATATTTTATAAATACCTATATTTTATTATATGTCAGTGATACAGCTAATTCAATTCCACATGTTCTTTCTACATTAAATTGTTTTGGTTCAGTGTCTGGTTATAAGATTAATTGGACTAAATCTGCACTGATGCATTTAACTAACTCATCTTCTCAGTCTCTTCTTCTTACATATATACCAGTAGTATCTAGTTTTAGGAATCTGGGTCTTAAGATTTTTTCGTCACTACACACAATAGCTTTAAGAAATTTTCAAGGAATATATAACCGCATAGAAAGTGACCTGATTCTGCACTACCATTATCCTTGCAGGCCTTGATTTCTGTCATTAAATTAGATGTTTTACCTCACATTAACTTTTTCTCGTGTGATACCACTTCTGCCACCGATTACTGGACAAAATTTCAAACATTAGCTTAAGTTCATTTGGAATAGTAAACCTCCTGCCACGCAGCAAGGATGCTGGTGGCCTTGCCACACTTTAAATGTTATCATTGGGCATTTATTTTGCGACCTTGCAAGGTATGGTTCAATCCTGGAACTGTCGTTTCTTGGAAACCAGTAGAATTCAGTTTGGCACTACCTCATAAATTACAAAATTATTATATTGTAATATATAATATGTAATATATATAATATATATATGTAATATATAAAATATTGTAATATTTCATTGAAGAGTGCGAAGTGGCGTTTGGGCCAAATAATAGCATATCTTCTCTCTTTTTGGCACACCGCTTCAACGTTCTCTCACAATGACCTTAAATGGCATTCTCACTCACCACTATTTCACAATTATAGCCTTCTTATGGATAACACACCTTTTGTTTTTTCAGAGTGGAGTGAAAGAGGTATTCATGTTTTAGCCGACATATGGGGGAAGGATGGTCTACATATGTTTAATGACCAGCGTATAGAATATAATTTACCAGGGACCTCCTTTATCTTTTATTTGCACCTGAGATCTGCCATGCGAGTGTATGGAGTTCCGTTAACGCTAACAGCACAAGAATGTGCTAAGGGTATCATCTTTATACTTGTTTTTGGAAGCTTCCTATAAACAACTACTTGTATTGGATGAATAATGGCAAAATTTGTTGGGATGCAATATGGGCTAATCTTAGACATTGCCTCAAAGAACCCTAACCGCCAACTAATTCATTACAAAATGGTTCACAGGATGTATCTCATCTCCAGGAAATGTTATTTAATGAAAGTTTCCCCATCTCCTAATTGTAATGTATGTTTCAGTGGCTGCATAAGTACTTGTTCTGGGATTGCCTTGAAGTAAATAAGTTTTGGGTACAGGTATCTAAGACTTTAAAGGACATTCTTGAGATTGATATACAATGCTGTCCTAAACTTTTGCTTTTAAATGATGACTCATTTTTCAGTTTTTCACTGACTCAGGAAAGACTGTTACTCTCTGGACTTGACTGCAGCTAAGAAGATGCTTGCCTTACATTGGCAACCTCCACACTCTTTAGCCTGGTCCTGTTGGATGTACTCTTTCTTAGACATCGTGAACATGGAAGTATTGGTGGCAATCATGCATGAAGCCACTTAAAAAACTCTATCAGCATGGTCAAGGGCAATCTCTAAAATTAAGGTGCTGTTGTAATTGATTTAATTGTTTTATGTGTTTTACATGTAATTGATTGTTAGATTATTCTTATCATTATTATTATTATTATTATTGCTCTTTGATAAAAATATAAAAAAAAGATGTTTGTTGTCCTTTGGTATTGTGGGGTGGAGAGCTTCGGTCATGCCTGAGTGGTCAGATGAAGTGACTGATGATCCACAGGACTGCAATCACTGTGCTGTTGTGGTGGTTGCTAGGGAACAGGTAAGATGTGTTTACTGTTCCGTCTATGTTCATTCCTTTCTGATTCAACAACATAGGATCTGAGTTCCTTGCAGATTTCCCTGACTGTCCCCATTCTGCTGTACCCTTTGGGTGTTTATAGTCTAACTGTTTCTCCTTGTGTGAGGAGATGAAGGGGTTTGTTAGATCTGTCATAGCACCATTCCTGAGAGCATCGCTTTTGGGTGAGCTGTGTTTTGACCTTACTGTTACTTTTTGAGGTGGGTGGCAGCAGCTTTGTACTGATTGGGCGACTTGTATGTGTTTGTCTCGACATCAGTCTCTCTGCTGGTGGACGTAGAGTTCCATCATGGGACATGTTTCTCAGATTGAGCAGGCTGAGGGAATCTGTGTGGAAGCAGGGGAGTGGTCGAGCGCCGGTTTGTGAATGGAGGGCAGAGCCGGAGAAGGTGAGTGGTAAGGAATGCACACCTGCGGGGAATTCTGCTAACGAGTGTTCTGTGTTGCAGTGAGCTGGGGCGAGGATAAAAAGGAGAGTGAGATCGATCCAGCACAGAGCTGCGTATGTGCGTGCGTATGTGTGTGTGCATGCGAGTGAAGTAAACTGCTGAAAGCGGAAGTGAAACTGGGGAATAAAAAGCCTCTGAGTTGCTCCCAAGCCTGCCTCCTGCTTCTTCATTTCCGCTCTAACCTGTAAGATTTGCAACACTGGTGCCGAAACCCGAGACCTGATGAAGATGCCGTCATGGAGTCCTCACCACTGGCCGACATCATCACATCCCTTGCCAGCCTCCACCCGACCCAGCATCAGGCCCTCCGCCAGCTGCGCCGTGATCAGGAGCAGCGAATCATAGAGCTGCTCGACGCCAAGATCCGGATTGGCAGGTGCTCCAGGGCCTGGTCCAGCAGTCTTGTATCCCAGTCGCGGAGTCGGGAGCCGCCGTGGCCACGCCCCACGTTGCCCCGACCCGGACCTGAAACAGGCGATTTTGCAACAGGTCAGCCGCACCCTAGAATGGCACCGTCAGCGCTTCCATATGCTGACCCTTCAGCGAGCTTGGCCGCCCTTTTGCGTTCACCAAGAAGCGTTAGTGAGAGAAATGTTTGTGGATGGGTCCTGCAGTAGTGAAAGACGGGGTGGGATGTGCACTGCATTGACTGGGGAGGCGGTGCCGGGGCCGTCAATGTCAGCTCCACGTCATGGGGACATCAAGAGCAGGGGGAGTTCCGCTCCTCCCCTTTTTGCGGGGATTTCCCCTTTGAGCAGTTGCGCAATGAGAGCCTCAGGCACACTTTTGACCAAGTGAGAATAATCGATGGTCAGCGAATTCAGCCTAATGCTGCGCTCTCCCGCCCCTATTTTTCGATTATTAAGGATAGGTTATATTGAGTGACAAAGGACACTCAAACACAAGAGGAGATGACCCAGTTGTTGGTTCCGAAGAGCTGTCTAATGGCACGTTTCTTCTGGCTGGGCATTCGTGGTGATGTTCGCAGGTGGTGCATGGCATGTCGCGAATGTCAGCTAGTAAACCCGCCGGCCACCCCAAAAGAGCCCTTGAAAGGGCTTTGAAAGAATTGGCAGGGACCTCGTCAGGCCATTAGGGCATCGCTTTTGTATTAGTTCTAGTGGGCTATGCAACGCGATACCCGGAAGCAATGCCAGGACAAAAGCATGGGAATTTTTTGTGCAATTCCTCTGTAAATTTGCATGTTCGGTTGGGTATTGTTTCAACTCAGGACAGCTGTTATTTGATGCTACTATCAACCAACTGTTTGATGCCATACACAACAGTGCTTTGCCTTGGCGCGTTCGCTGAGTAGGCTAATGGTTGAGAGGCAGGAATTTGGCCAATAGTTGCTGCAAGCCTTTTATAATCAACCAATTGGTGTGCAAGAAGGCAGGAATAACAGAGAGGGGTTAAAGCAATGTAAATACGCACACGCATAATGAAGTATTAGACCATAAGCACATCATAATGAAACTTAAGCCAAATCCTGGACATTTTCACAAATTTAGAAATCCCAGCCGGATGCTTTTTTAAGGTCTGAAAAAGAGAAAATGTCTGGGGAAAAAGAGGACGTATGATCACCGTAATTTTCGAAATCAGATGTTATTTTTCATTAGTGATGGATCTGCCTGAAAGCAGAAAATCTTGTAGAAGTAGATGGTATTTAGTTGGTACAGGGATATTCAGTAAAATTTAGAATAATTTGCTAATGTAATAGTATATATAGTAGGCAGTATTTTATGTAGTATTTTAGTAATGTAAAAACACAATTTTCTTTACATGGTACCATATACCATTTACTGTAAAGGTAAGCAGCATTAGCTAATGTAGCTGCTGGCTAAATAATTCTTGCAATTAAAAAAGTAAATATTGTGACATTGTGTGCTGTTTAATATTTATGGATAATGTATCAAGTGACACTTTTTTTTTATAAATAATTCTAGAATTGTGCTACTAGCTGGCTAGCAATCTTTGTTGATGTAAATCATAGAACCACCTTAGTGTATGGAAATGGAAAACAGCTAAACAGCTAGCACAATCATACCGGGAGGTGAGAATGTGCCCTCGTCATAGAGTCTCTCATGCAGCACTGCCTTGTGGGAAGAAATAGCCCATAATCCACAATTACCACAACCCAAGACCTGCTTAGAGCTCCCTGAAATTTATACATAACTTATAAAATTGAGCCTGAGTTACCTAATGTTATCTAATGTTAATTAGGTTGGTAAATTAAGTAATTGGTATGCTTATATCAAGCTAAGTGACTGATCAAAGTAAAAACGTTAAATCAGCCCCTAGATATATCCATCCAACAACTGTCAAACATAAGTTTTCAAATTAATTTTATTAATTATTTATTGATTAATCACGTTTTCAATCTCTTGATAAGATGAAGTAATGTCATATTTCAAAGTAAGCATCATATTTAAATGCTTACCTCGTACAGATTTTCTGAAACCACTTCACACCGAAGACTCAAAAAGACGATGTTGCTGGGATAGCCTGGGGTAGTGGTTGGCCGCTGTATGTCCCAGGGTGCTCTCATGTCTGTGTTACCTTCTGGGTCTCCCTTTTAGTTGTCCCTTTTATGCTGTCATAGCTAGTCTTGCCAAAGTATCTGACTCATCCATCCTGATGCCCTACTTCTGGTTGGAGTTTTCATCACCTGAAAACCACTAACTTCTGCTGAGGATGGCCCCACATGGACAGTCTAAATATCAATGATCAATGATTACTGTGGATGGTACCACTTAGAAACCATGAAGATGGCTTTGGACTTCAGTTGATATGAACGGTTTTGTTACAATGGTTTAGGACTACAATTGCTTTGATAGTTTTAGGACTACAATTCCTATAAACAGTTTTGCACTCAAGTATCTATCAGTGAACAGTTGATAACTTCAACATAATAGACTTATGAAAGAACTTAATAATAAATAAACTTAATAATAATAAACTACAAAGAACTTTCATGATCACACAATTGCACCTTTTGACTATATAGTATACAGTTTAGAAGGGAATTATTTGTAATCGCGCTATCTGGTGTCACCCAGATGAGGTTGGGTTCTCTTTTGAGTCTGGTTCCTCCCAAGGTTTCTTCCTTATATCGTCTCAGGGAGTTTTTCCTTGCCATCCTCGCCTCTGGCTAGCTCATTAGTGATAAAAATCATAAATGTAAAATTTATATCTTGAATTTATATATTTCTGTAAAGCTGTTTTGTGACAGTATCCATTGTTAAAATCACTGTACAAATAAAATTGAATTGAATTTAATTGAATTGGGTCAATATGTCACAAGCACATGATCAGTGACATTCCACATGTAACCACATGTAAGTAACCATGTGATTGATTTGCTTATATCTGTAATGGCAAGCTGCAAAATGCATTATAGGCGTCATGACGTGTACCCTAGGCAAAAGATGAACCCACCTCCCTGTATTATTATTATTATTATTATTATTGTTATTATTGTTGTTGTTGTTACCATTATTATTAATGATAATTAATTACTCTTATGAAGTATATAACAATTATGAATATATGATAATAATGGTGGAATTAATCTATATTTGATATGTATCTAATGCATTTATTATAAAATATAATTTAATTATTTTTTTATAATAACCATATTTACATTGTTTCTGTTTGTTTTTCCTTAGACCTACTCCTCTATACCCCCGTTGTCAGTATGTCGTCCAAAACAGTTTCCTGCAACAATCGGAGTTTGGGTTAATAAAGGAAATATTCCATGTAGGTCTATATGTAGTGGAGGTATCATCTCCCTGCTACATCAACTATTTGTCCTAATTTGGCAGAGACACTCGTATAATCATTTGATGGTGAGTAAACAACCAAGGATGTACAGTGGGCAAGAGATAAAAAGTGATGGCCAGTATGAATCATGAAGTAAAAACTGCTAGAGTAGACATTGTTGTTGGGGAAGAGGGAGTCAGTCACAGTCACTTTGAGCAGAATATATATTTGAGTAAATACTTAGGTAACAAACATATGTCACAGGGAAGTCCCCTGAACCAGCACTATGAACGTCATGTGGATGGTTTTTTTGTAGGGTCGCCAAAACATTATAGGTACATTCTTATGGGATATTTACTCTACATCCAGTTGCTTCATAGAAATAGTCAGATTCATCCATTCTTGCTGGATAATGTTCAGTTTTCATGAATATGCGACGGTCATCCTATTGGTGTTTGTATTCAGACGGTCTCAATAAAAAAAATATCTGTTTTTTCTCTTGTATGTTGTCTTCAATGTTCCCTTGTATCTCTTGTATTCAGAAGGTCTCAATAAAAAATGATCTGCTTCTTCTCTTGTATGTAAAACAGCTGGAACCAAAAACATGCAAATGAAACAGCTGGAGCCAAAATTGCATGTTTCATGTCTGTCTTAAAAATAAATAGGGTTTCTATTCTATCACTTATTTGTTTATCCTTATGCACCAAATAATATAGTACTATAATACAGCAATAGCCTAGGCATGCATATGGTCAAATAAAGGCAGCGTTTAAGAGATGTTCACGGAAGGTCTGCTGGACATAGCACAAACGTCCTATGAGAACATCCATTTAATGTTTAAGCGATCCTACAAAAAACATCCACAGGACATTTGTAGTGTTAGTTCTGTGGCGTATTTTTGTTTG
This sequence comes from Pangasianodon hypophthalmus, assembly GCF_027358585.1. Classification (NCBI taxonomy): domain Eukaryota; kingdom Metazoa; phylum Chordata; class Actinopteri; order Siluriformes; family Pangasiidae; genus Pangasianodon; species Pangasianodon hypophthalmus. Next base: position 15,042,646 of record NC_069724.1, on the reverse strand, counting down.
CTGGGATGACTTTGAATGCTTTTACATGAGAATACATGTTACAGTTGAGTTTTCTTTTGCCATGAAGCTACAAATTAAGTTCATCCAGTAATCACAACAATTGAAAATGTGAGGTACCATATCAGCTCTGTGACAGTTTTGCCTTTTGTCTGAAGAAATATGTTTATCTCTAGAAGAAGCTCGTAAACACAGCATAAAACTCTGCCTTGACTCACTCAGAATTCCGGTTGATTACATTGCAACACAAAGCCTGCAGGTTAATTAAGAAGTGGATATGTAGGTGGCATGTTTGGCCTAATTCACCCATGTCCTTGCTGATGATGCCTAAACAGCCCTGTGTTGTACTGACCATGCTCTGTGCACCATCAGTTGCAGTGTCTTATATGAGTTATTGTGCCCCCCTCCCCCCTCCCCCCAGACCAAGCCCTGTAGCTTTTTATTAATTAATTTATGTGTGTCATATTAAAAGTGAAAACATTTCTGCTAAATGTTTTTGTAAAATGAAATAAAAACAAAAATCAGGAAAAAATAAAGTAAAAACACACCGTGTCAGTCATATTTACATGAGGTCACATTTGGGGAAGTGTGCTCATTGGTGTGGTGCTTGACCTATGACTGCACAGAGAAAAATGGATATAAGAAAATGGCTACATGGTGCTGCCTCTTCTCGGCCTCCTCCAGCTCCAGCAACTGAAGAGGGAGCAAATAATGCACCCTCCGGCGCTACCCCTGAAGAACAAGAGCCTTCTTTGGGGAGCGGCCATGATACACCTGCTAGTATAAGCGATAGGCCGAAAGAAGTTAATGTTAACTGTGGAAGACAACCTGTATATGACTTTAGAACTGACCAGCCCAACTAAATCATTTTACAACAGTACCCGCCCAGACATTCAGTTGTAGAAAGTGTTAATTTGTCTCCACTTGGTATCACAACCAAGACTGGCTTGAATACAGTGTCAAGGTCGATGCCGCAGTTTGATTTTGCTGTCAGCAATTTACTAGCACCATCCGGTCACTGGATGACTTTGAATGAAGGCTTCCACAACTGAACAAATGCTGTGGAGAGAGATTGGGGATTTCATAAACATGAATCCTCAAATGAGCATCTCTCTTGCTATACACTGTGGAAGGAGCAAGAGTGGCATGTCAATACTGGAAAGGAGACCAACTATGAAAGAAGAGGTACTATGTTTCCTCCCTCATAGATGTTCTTGGATTTCTCATGGAAAACCAATTACCTTTACGAGGGAAGATAGAGGCCTTTGACAGCCTGTCGGAGGGGGGAAGTGGGCTTTTCCTCTTTCTAGTGGACTATACAATTAAAAAGGACCTTGAATTGGCTGCCACGGTGAAGTCAATTCCTCGGAACGCCACTTACACCTGTCACGACATGCAAAATGAACACATAAGTACACTCAGCAGTGTGGTGACAGAGGCTATAGTGGAGGAATTAGGCAACTCCTACTACACATTTAAAGTAGAAAGTAGAACCCATGACCCCACCAGATGCGATTTCATTCAATTTGTAAATGAGGCATACAAGGTCACAGAGTGCCTGCTAAAAATAGCGTCAGCTGCAGCATGGCTGCAGGATGGTTCCCCAACCTGAGTCGGGTGGTGGTGGTATGTGGCAACAGGAGTATGGTTGAGCATCAGCAGCAGACGGAGAGGAGGTGGGTTGACCTGTGTATTGTTACTGCCACTCTGCATATTTGTGTTTCTTTTTGCTTTCAGGGACAGCCGTAAACAGAGAGAGAGTGAGTGATCGAACTAGCAGAACGTGCAAAACACACACACTCCAAGGAGCATGAACATGAATGGAGCGAAATCCTTGAATTCATGATGGACACTTTTTTTGGTTTGTTTTTTTTTATTGACTTTTTGAAAGTGAAATGAAAATGAAAATCTTCTTATGCATAATTTTACATGCACTCAGGAACAATATAAGGATACAAACATTTTTCTGAATTTACATTATTTTCATGAATAACAAGTTTCTTGTGTACATGCCTGTAGTAATGATTTATGCATAAATCTGTTCATATTTAGATAAATTGATAAATATGATAAATTCTTACTGGACTTCCTTTGTCTAGCGTAACTCTAGTCATACATTTAATTTGTGGATTGTTAATGCTATACTTATTAAATGTTAGGAAAGACTGATGTTCTATTTTTATAACTGTTATGTAAACAAGACAATAAAGTTTGTGTTTAAATGTATTTATTTTATTATTTATTCCACATTTTTTTTATAATAAACATAATGTAATTGGACTCTCATTAGTAATTATGCCATTGAAGCCAGCTAATCTATTCGGTTCAGCATAGTCCAAATACAAAGCATGTTGTAGTAAGATTTGCCCATATTTATGGATGCTCTCTTTTCCTCAGAGAAACCTGCATCTGCCAGAATGAAGCTACTGAAGGGAGATGTCACTCCTGATCTCCAGACTGAAGGGGAAACAGGAGGTGAAAAGGATGTTAAGAAATTTCCCCCAACGTTCCAATGCCACGCTAAAAGCTGCCGCCACTAAAAATCCATCTCCTGCGAGTGCCACATTGGTGGGATTGCCGCACCACCCCCAGAGACGACACCTCCCTCACCTTTCTGCTCCTTCCACTCTCCCTTCACAACTTAAAGATACTGCACAATGGGAGAACTTGCCCTGGGAGGACTGGGCACCAGCCCTCGCTCCACTTCTCACAGGAGAGGCCCAGCTAGCCTACCACACCTTGACGATTGAAGAATCGGTCCACTACTAACTACTTGAAATCCTCTTAAAACTACAAAATCCTCCTCCGCTGCAGCATCTCCCCAACCAGTGCCGTGGCAGAACACCATTGGTGGGTCTACAACACCAAAGCCATCCCTTGGAGCCAGATGGACAACCTACTGCCCATCACTAAGCGGTGGCTCCAGCCCAAGCTTCTGACTGCCACCGAAGTGGCCGAGAGGGTGGTCATGGATTTATTCCTGAGGGCCATCGGGATCAGTGGCACCCAGAACCTGAAGGAGATGATAGAGGCTCTGGAGCGAGCTGTAGCAACATTAGAAATTGGCAGGGGCAGTCCCTCCCAAGCTTCCCACCATCGATGTGAGGGTCAATGGCCACCCAGTCTCGGCCCTACTCGACTCGGAAAGTACAGTAACTCTGGCTTGACCCTCCATCCTCTCCACGTTCCACCCCGCAGGCACCCTTAAAGTAACGTGTGTATGGGGATGCCTGGGAAATTCCTGCCACCCAGGTGAGCGTGAGTCACAGAAACACTGAATTGTCCCCTCACAGTCGGCCTCATCCCTGAGCTCCCCGTCCCTCTGCTCCTGGGCCAGGACTGGCCAGGATTTGCTGCAGCCAGGGCATTGTGGGTGACGAGGAGGAGGAAGGCCAGGATGCCGCAGCCGCGGATCCGGCAGTCCTGCCTGGTGCAAGAAGAGGGCAATGACGGAGCAACCTCAGCAGGTGAGCCAACACCCCTAACTAACCCTATATCTGCTGTGTCTACCCAGGTCGCTCAGGACGGAAATTTCAGCCGGGAGCAGAAAGAGGATCCCAGGTTGAAGAATTTTTGGAGCCAGGTGCGGGTCATCAAATTGTCCTGCAGCAACCAGACCAACACCTACCCACCACACACTTTCTGGTAAGGGGGGGCTTCTCTACCAGAAAACTGAACATCGAGGAGAGCCCTGTGACTACCCAAAGCCGTACCAAGGCTCTGATGCACCTGGCCCACTCGCGTCCCCTGGGATGGCATCTGGGGGCTCGTAATACCTTGGAAAAGCTGCGAGATTGCTTCACATGGCCCGGCATGGATGCAGAAGTACAGGCCTTTTGTCAACAGTGTTCCCAGTGCCAGCCAACAAGCCCCCACAAACCTGCTCCTGCACCACTCATTCCTCTCCCCATTATCGGCGTCCCCTTCGAGCAGATTGGCCTGGAATCTCACAGGGCCGCTGCCTAAATCTGCCCAGGGTCATGAGTATTGGTCATTGTGGACTATACCACCTCAGTGGCAGGGCCCGTACACAGTCCTTGAGTGGGTAAGTCCAGTTAATTACCGGCCGCAACAAACCGGTAAATGCACAGACACCCAAGTTTATCAAATTAATCTACTTAAAAAATGGACTGACCCTGACCCCAATGTGTCCACACTTGCTTTGCTCAGCACAGATTTGTCCAAGCGTGCCTTGGTCCACCAAGGAGAGGAGCTCACACCAGCTCAGTCCCAGGAGCTGAGGGAGATGGCGGACCAGTTTGCAGATGGCTTCTCCTCAGTCCCTGGCAGAACGCATCTGGTCCAACACGACATTAAAACCCCTCTGGGAGTTGTGGTCCGACAGCAGCCCTACTGTGTCCCAGCAGCCCACTGTCAGGCAATCGAGGAGGAGGTCCACCAGATGCTCCAGGACAGAATCATCAAGGAGTCGAGCCCCATTGTTTTGGTGCCCAAGCCCGACGGGAGCATCTGGCTGTGCAACGACTTCTGGAGGCTTAACTGGGTATCTGATTTCAATGCTTACCCCCTCCCAGGACCTGGTGGAGTGACTGTGGAGAGGCGGTTTATCTCCACACTCGACCTCACAAAGGGCTACTGGCAAGTGGCTTTGAACCACTATCTCCGGCAGCCACTGGCAGTACCGGGTTCTCCCCTTCAGGCTGCATGGGGTGCCAGCTACGTTCCAGTGACTCATGGACATCGTCTTGAGACACCACAGGCCTTATACAGCCACGTACATCGACGATGTGGTAATACATTCCTCCACTTGGTCCGACCACCTCTACCACCCGATGGCCGTGTTGGAACTCCAGAGGTCTGGGCTAACCACCAACCCAAAAAAATGTCACCTGGGGTTAACGGAGGCACAGTACCTGAGGTACCGCATCGGCCGCGGACTACTCATGTCACAAGAGAAGAAGATCTAGGCGGTGCATGAGTACCCAAGACCAGTCACAAAGAAACAGGTACGTGCCTTCTTGGATTTGGCTGGATATTATTTAAGGTTTGGGCCTAACTTCTCCTCAATTGCTTCTCCCCTCTCTGATCTCACCAGGAAAGGCCAACCGGACCAGCTGCAGTGGAGTTGGGAAGCAAAAAAAGCATTTGTGGAGTTGAAGAACGCACTGACGATCTCACTGATGGTTTACTGTGATGGCCTGCGCACAAAAGACACATACTTTCAGCACCCCCATTGTTTTGGACAGCCAGAGCGCATGTGGCTGCAAGGCGGAGCACTTTAATCCTCCACGGGCGGCAGCCAATCCCCGCCACGGCTATAATCTACGGAGGGATATAAAAGGAGCCCGCGGCAGCTCAGGGAAAGAGGTAGGGGAAACTAATGAGCACACTAACCTCTGTTTGTTTTTCTCCTCTTCCAGAAGACACCTCCCTCACCCTTCTGCTCCTTCACTCTCCTTTCACAACTTAAAGATACCGCACTGACTTTTTCCCCACATTATAAATAAAGAGCATATCCCCCTTTTCCTCACGAACTCAAGTGTCTGTTCGTGGCTTGCGCATCACATTACACAACCAGTGAATGATGCAGGAATACTGTTGTGGTCTTGACCTACTGTTCATCACTGGTGGAATTTATGACTGTAACATGCTGGCCAATACTACCTCCCCATGGTTTACCACCATGCTCATTGTTACATTCCACCTGGCGCTAACGCAAGGGAAGCGCTGAATAGACTCTAGGGACTTTCAACTTGAGTCCCGAGTTAACCCATGGAAAGCTGCTGGTCCTGTCAACATCCCTGCTCAGGGAATGTGCTGATCAGCTTGCAGATGTCCTTACAGATATCTTGAACATCTCCCTGAGCCAAGCAGTTGTCCCTTTGTGCTTCAACACATCCACCATCTTCCCTGTGCCAAAGAAATTGTCTGTGTCCTACCTCAATGACTACCGGCCCATTGCACGCACACCTATCATCATGAAGTGCTTTGAGCGGCTACTCATAAAACACATAGACAGCAGACTTCCGACCACACTAGGCCCATTTCAGTAGGCCTACTGTCCTAACTGCTCAAAAGAGAATGCCATATCTGCTACCACCTACCTTTCTCTGACCCACATGGACCAAAGGAAAATTATGTATGGATGTTGTTCAGTTCAGCAGCTCTATTGTCTCATATTTATCTTTTGATCTCAAACCCAAATGTCTTCAGTGTATAGCAAAAACCCCAATTCAAATCCCAGCTGCCACTGCTGGGCCCTTGAGCAAAGCCCTTAACCCTCAACTGCTCAGCTGTATAAATGAGATAAATGTAAGTTGCTCTGGATAAGGTCGTCTGCCAAATGCCATAAATGTAATATAAATGTAAAAACAAAGGAACTGTCCTTACCATTCCAATACTTATGGAGGGGACTGTATGTTCATGGGAACATTGCGGGCTTTGAAAGAAGTATGGTTTAATGTATGTTTGGATCTTGTACCTGCTACCCTTTCTGGCAGCATCTTCATTCTCTTAAATAATGAGATGTGGTGGCAAACAGAAAGTGCCAGTTTCACATATAATTTGGTATGGCTGTGTAGAATATTGACTTTTGATGTCATCAGTTTGTTCTAAAAATTATATGTAGACTGTTGTATTATTATATATATGTAATTATATGTAGAATCTTAATGTCTGACTTTGTTAAAGAATTATTTTGGATTTTAAAAAACTGTTTCCCCCTTGTCTGAACAGTGGTAAACAATGTAAATAATATATGAATATTTTTCTTTTTCCTCAGGAATCCTGATGTGCTTTGGGATGGCTAAATGAAGTGAAGTGAAGTGACTTGTGGCCAAGTATGGTGACCCATACTTGGAATTTGTGCTCTGCATTTAACCCATCCAAGTGCACACACACACCGTGAACACACACCCGGAGCAGTGGGCAGCCTTTTTTGCCGCAGCGCCCGGGGAGCAGTTGGGGGTTCGGTGCCTTGCTCAAGGGTCTCACCTCAGTCGTGGTATTGAGGGTGGAAGAGAGCGCTGGTCATTCACTCCCCCCACCTACAATCCCTGCCAGACCTGAGACTCGAACCCACGACCTTCAGGTCACCAGGTTACAAGTCCGACTCTCTAGCCAACTCTCTATCCATTAGGCTACGACTGCCCCCATAATAAATATTTCCCAAATTCATGCATTCATGCATTCATGGGCTTTTGGAATACAGTTACGAAATTTGAGTATTATTAAACTATAGCTATCTATGTTATTAAAATTAAGGATAATTTTATTTTTGTTGATCTGCTTATTCTTTGCTGTTAATTTTTAAAAAGGTTAACCGTATTATGGATCCTTTATTCTGTGTAATGTTTTTCTAGTTAAAAGCAGGCTCTGTAAAATAAAATAGCCCAGGCAGCCCATATAATAACCAGATAGTGCCTATGTACAGCCCATGCAGGACTCTCAATGTACCCATGTTACCATTCTATAATAATCCACATTAAGCCCATGTGGGGGCCACCATTTTTGCCTAAAAGGGCTCTACATGTGGCCTGTCTGGGCCCCATCATTAGCCCATATGGGCATCTACATGTGGGGCCATCATGGAAACTGTGGACAAAAGTTGGTGGGGCCCAGCTGGGCTGCCTACATGGGCCCCAGCTTCAAGCGTATTTGGGACCCATGTGGGCCCTGCATGAACATGCTGGCTCAGGTGCTGTTATACGAAAATGTTATACAATAATGCATGCTTATATTGTACCAATCTGGCTAATAGCTTCCAGACATGTATACGCAGGGACAACACATGATCCTGATTGTTACTTGATCCTGCTGTTTTTCACCATAGCAGCTGGTAGCCAATAAAAAAGGAATGGATTCTTTAAAAAACTAATTATTATAATAACCGTTAACATGTATTCGTGCATATACATAAATAGATTCTGTTTGCTCTTCTTTCTACTACGAACATCCTAATCTAATTTCACTGCCTAGGTTATTGGTGTTAATTAATAGAATATGTTAAATAAGGTTTAAAAAAATTAATAGCCTTAGATTATGGCCCTTAGGGGTCTCACAAAACACCGACACCCTTAATTTAGCTGTATATGGCCAAAAATAAATAAATTACATTTTCAGGTCAACAGGATAGTATTGAGCTACAGAAACACTATCCCACTGTCCTTGTGAATGGTTGTGCAGAAGTTAAAAGTAAAATAACATTTTAAAAAAACATATGGCAAGGAGCCTGCAGTTATTCATTTTGATACAAATATTATATTTCACTGGCAAGCATCATCTTGAAAGATGATGATAATGGACTTTAATAGAAATTATATTTCACAAAACACTAAAACAGGCAGCACTCTCAGCATACAGGTAGCACTATCAACCCACATTGCCCCTCAAAAATCAACACTATGATCAAGAAACAATGCAGTTGTATACTGGTTTGGAGGATCATGCTGTTATTTGAGTTAGGGGCCTTGATTCAGATAGATTGGGGTGGAAAAAACATATGGGGACCTAGTTAAGCACACTTTTAGGTACCTACTTTTATTTTGTTTTGAAAGAGGCGGTCCTTATTTCTCTCTGGGCACCATGAGAGACCCCTTAGAGGTTCTAATGGAGCCATTATTTTGTATTTTATTCTAGGATTTCTTCTCAGAGAGAAAAAAAATCAGGCAAAAAATTCAGACTATAAATTTAAAGCCAGACAAAGTAATAATTAACCCTGTAGATAACAATATAACTATATCAGTTCAGCAATTAGAATGTTTTACTCCCCTTCGAGAAACCAAACTAAATTCACTAATTTCCTCATCAAAATCATCAACTTGTGTTCTAGATCCCTTACCTACGTGTTTCTTCAAACAGATACTACCAGAAGCAATCGAACATCTTCTAAAAATAATCAATTCTTCCCTTAGCACTGGCTATGTTCATAATTCTTTATATCATTTATCAAACCCCTAATTAAAAAAACTGTCCCCGAACCCTGTCAGCTGTCCAACTATAGGCCAATATCAAACTTCACCTTTATCCCCAAGATCCTAGAAAAGGTTGTATCACAGCAGTTATGTTCACACTTGTATATGAATAACATTTATGAAATCTATCAGTCAGGATTTAGGCCTTATCATAGCACAGAGACAGTGCTGGTTAAAGTGTTAAATGACCTACTACTGGCCTCTGATCAGGGTTGTGTTTCTCTGCTTATGTGACCTTAGTGCAGCTTTTTGAAACCATGGATCATACTATTCTTCTTCATAGATTATAAAATGTTGTTGGCTTTAAGGGAACAGCCTTCTCCTGGCTCAGGTCTTATTTGTCTGATCGTTATCAGTTTGCAGATCTAAATGGTGACTTCTGTACGCATACTAAGTAAAGTTTGGTGTTACGCAAAGTTCTGTTTTAGGCCCACTGCATTTTTCTTAATATATGCTACCTCTGGGTAAAATTATTCTTAAACATGGTATTAGCTTTCACTGGTATGCTAGTTCACTAGGTCAGGGACTAAAAGTACCATCAAGAACATTTTGTGAAAACCAGTCATTTTACATTATTGGTATTAATTAAAGAATATAAAAAATATAGAAAGTGAGCCAACACCAACCCATAAATTAAGACAAATAAAACTACTCATTCAATTATGAAAAAAAAAGATGCCTGTCTGTCTTCACATAGCCACAAGCCGTAAACAAATGCCTCAGCTGACAGAAAATTTTAGCACTCACTTTTTATTATTAATATTATATATTATTAAATATTTTTATTGTCATAGTAGTGAGTTAAAATAATTTCCACTTCTGATTTTCAGGCTTTACCTTGATTGATTGTTTCATTCTCACAGCTGCCTGTGTACCTGAAATTTTTGAAACATGTAAATGAGCTGTGCCATGCATGTGCTTGGTAATTTGCACATACTTGCTAATTTACAGGTGATTACCAATTTTCAACATACACGCATTTAAATCCTTTGTAAATTTTTAGTTCAGTTTGGTTTATGGAAACATTTACACTCAACTTTTTTCTCAAAGATTGATGAATGAGGCCCATTCTCCATTAAGCTGAACTTTCACATGTCACTTTCACATTTGTGCGCGTGTGTGCATACATGTGTCTCTCTCGCTCTCTCTCAGTCTCTCATTATGGCAGACCCTGAAAGCGCAAAGAAACACACATGAACCCATAGTCCTCAGGCACAATGAATGTGAGGACTTGCCAGGGTCACAGGGGCCTGAAGCTGGAGCAGATACCACAGCTAATTTCAATATTCAAACATAGCCTTTCTGTGATGGGTTCATGTTGTCCAGGATTACCAGGGTTAAGCAGGTTGTATAGTAGTTGTGAGATGGCAACATAAGAATATCTGTCAGAGCTCCTAGCAGGCAAATTTCCCCTATAACTATATTAGGAACCCACTGCCCTAAATGCTGCACTCAATCACAACATAGTTAAGCATTTTCATGACTGACTTTCATGACTTGCTTTGTGACCTTTGCTCGCAAGAGATCCAAAAGTGCCATTAAATCTTTGTGTCTTTTGTTCCTCACTACTCAATAACTCACTACTGGAGGTCTATTTTCAACGAACTGAATGATAACAGTGTAGCGCAGAATGCACTCTGCCTGAGAGAAGGCTGTATAACTTTGCTGATAAAGTAGTGATTTGAGCTCCAATATCAACAAAACATCCAGTTCTTCTACCTGAACGTCAACAAAAAGGCAGTTTTTTAAACAAGTTTACTGATGGCACAAACATGGCAGACACAGCAAGGCAAATTAGTTTAATGCAGTTGACTGCCATTGACTGCTTCCCACAAGGCCTTTACAATGGTTGATATGTGTAGGTGAAACAGCCCATCAAATTAGCTTTCTTCTGGGTGAGTGGTACCAGTTTTAGAACTGTCCACATGTGTAGGAGCAGTAGTTGAAGTAGAGTATTGTAAATCATCATCTAGATGGTAAAGGTCATGCTTGAGCTCTGACCATTTGGCCTTTCTCCATTTCAACACTGTAGTTACTAGTACCTCATGGAGAGCTAGCCTTAATGAATCAACTGGTTGTGTGAAATGAGGTCCTGCATCAGAATCTTCAGCATTATCAATGAATTAATTTTCAATGCCAGAAAGGTGCAGAAAAACTGTTTCAAACCACTCACAAATATTTGCGGCATTTGACACCCAAATGATCCAGTATTCTACTAACTAGCTGCCTGCTATCTGACATATTAAGCACTATTGCAATGGCATCATTAGGGTATAGAGAGTAAAGATGTAAAGTAAAGTTTTTTCTTTTGCAAGAGATCTATGAAATCCAGCCCCATTTGTCTTGGGTGTTTAAACTCGGTTGAGGTAAGTGCTTTGTGCAGGCCTCTCAACTTCTTCTACACCAGCCTTGACAAACCATATCTTCATGGACCTCACTTTGTGCATAAGGGAATTGTCATGCTGGAACAGGTTTGGGCCCCTTAGTTCCAGTGAAAGGAAATTGTAATGCTACAGCAAAGACATCCTATACAATTGTGTATTTTAAATGTACCCCTTTACTGGAGCCCTCCACCGTGTGTGCCTTGCATGACCCTCCCCTACATGACTTGCTTTTTTGCTTATGCATTCCTTTATTTGTGCAAGCCCGGATTGTGATGATTAATGACGTAAGCAGAATGTAGTAGTTTTCTTTAGTCACAACTCTATCATTCGAGTTTCTTCATCATACAATGTGACATGTAGAACATGCTATCACAGTCTGCTGTAGAATTCAAGATATTTTTGGGATCATCTCATACAGTGTGACAAGTAATATTGCTGAAATTGTAGTGTAAACCAGATTTTAGTAATGTCTTTTACCAGTGATCATTACTCACTATGAAAACATTCTCTGTGATATATGGCAATTGAACGACCATGTTTGTTAATTTATTATTCATACAGAAGATTTGAGTTTAATTTACCGAATTAAATAATTATGTCAGGAATATAAATGTAATGTTTATTAGTCCCCGGTTACTTGGTTCCATATATACGGTTTTCCCTAGGGAAGTTTTTGTGGAGGACAAGAGACTTGGAAAGAGATGAAGTGGTGTGTGTGTGAAAATGAGCTAAGTCCTGTCTTGCTGTTTGGCTGCAAATAAAAAAAGTTTTACAGACGTTGTAACCCGAATTCTCTTTCCACACCACTAGAGACTTGTGAGACAATCATGCTACCCAACACTACCAAATCTAAGGGTTACACTCTTATTGTTGGGAAAAATAGTTTTATAAGTTATAGCTAGTCTAGCTATAACACATTTTAGTTAGTCCATATGTTTTATATTACATAATAATATATAAATAAATCTTTCTAAATCAAAGCTTGTTAGAAGTAGTAGTTAAAACTGTTAACTACAAAACATTGTTTCAGTAACCATTTTAGCACTTTTCCTTCTTTTCCTTCCAGTGAATTCAGTTTAGAATTTCACAAGGTCACTGATGTCATCATCATTTTCGCAGTTGATCTGAAAGCAGAATAACTTAATTTAATTTTATTTTAGCATTTTTACATCAATATCCCAAAGCAGCTTGTCCAAAATATAGATCCAGCACTCTAAGAGCATGAGGAATAAACAAATGAGAATTATTGTTAGAGAAATGAGAATAAACTGAGAAACCAGATCAAACATTGACTATCAGTCTATCAAAGATAATCTTAAAAACCATATAAAACGATCTGTTGAACTAGCAATTGTTTTAAATATATCCAGGGTGTTAGATATGAGAGAATGGTAGGTAGTGTAAGACAGTATGGTGCACATTGTCCAGAAACATATTAGTACTACAGAGATTATGAAAATTAATACAAATTATAGAAAGAAAATACTCTTTAGAGGAAACATTGCCACAGTTTCATGCCTCTGTTTTATCTATATCTAGTGAGGTTTTTCAACTCTTCAACTAAGTCTTCAACTATCCAACTTCGGCGAGCTTGTGCCCACTGTAGCTTCAGATTCCTGTTCTTGGCTGGCACTCCTCCACAAGGTTTGAGTGTTCTGACATGCTTTTCTGCTTGCCACAGTTATAGAGTAATTATTTGAGTTAACATAGCCTTCCTGTCAGATTGATCCAGTCTGGTCATTCTCCTCTGACCTCTCTCAAACCTGCAGCCCATGAAAGTAAAAAAATTCCACACAAGCTTTTTTTAAAAAAGAAAATCAGCAGGCCTTTTTGTATCACTTTAAAATCTGTTCAGTCCGAATGTATTTGTATTCATTTGCATCCCCCAGAGGTAGATATGGCAGCACTGGTACTAAAAGCATGGTGTGTGAATTCTGCCTCTGACATTTCTATGTCAGTTCATAACTGGTTTCTTTTTTATTTTAGATCCCACCTGTGCAGTTATTATTTTTGTTTGTATCTGCCAGAGAAATGTTTCCCAAAATATAAAGTAGTGACCTGATTTAAACAACCATGACCCTGGGAGCACCACAGGTCAGGAGCACCACACATACATGTTAATGAACATTTTCTTTGTCCCAGGAGTTTCATGCTTGAGCATGTTTGAACACACATTGCAGGAAAGTACCACCTCCTGCTCCGCTTTTTTTGTTGCTACCCGAGATCTAGTCTCAAAAAGATGCTTTATTATTAAAAGCAAATAGTGTGCCTCCTGTATTTGTATTTGTGTAGGACGCATTATTTGTTCAGTCCAAACAATATTCGGTTACATCCCGATAGACATGGCAGCTGAAAAAAATAATCAGGATCTTCCAGAAACTACAATTTAAAAATATTACTCATCCAGTGTAGTTGTTAAAAGCTTTGCAATGTTCGCATTTCCATTAAAAAACATGGGTAGTGGCTAGGTCACCTTATCTAAATCGTGAAATGGCTCATATCCAGCAGGTCTATATATATATATATATATATATATATATATATATATATATATATATATATGAAAAAATTAAATTAATTTCCTATTTTAGTAAAATAGACCATTCTTGTGCTTTCTGCTTGTGCTTGTGCTTTTCTGATCTCTAAAACTGCTTCAACCCAAACAGTAATTAGTTAATTAATTTTTTTGTTAAATTTCTTATTTTTATATGAACAAATTTGGTATTAGTGAAAAACAATGTAGGGCAGTAATTTTGGTAAACAGTATCAATATGGTAAATGTATAATATTAATAACGCCACTATTTTTGTTTTTTAAAAAGGGTTAGGAACTTGGATTTTTGTACAATCCTAAAATAGCTGTAAGCTTTTTCAAGAATTAGAAAACATGGCTTCTTTTGACGTAGAATTGCCATTTTCACTTTTAAATACTTTAATAGTGTACAATTTACTATGAAATGTCGTAAAATACGCTTTAATGTCGTGAAATTGCACGCATGCGCAGTGCACATCGGGGCCGCGTAGCAACGTGTAATGAAATGTGCGCATGCGCAACAATTGCACCGCAGGACTGCGGATTGAATAGCCACAGTGCCTCCTGGTGGGGGTTGTTCACCGTGCCGCAGCAAAGGTGTTTGGTGGGTCATTCTTCTGCCATGTCAGTGAATTTGCCTCTTTCTGTCAAAGTAAGTGGTTCTTGGCTACATTTACTGACGAAATTTAGCAGGTTCTCTGGCGAAGCAAGACATGCGAGGCAAGTCGGGGCATAATACAGCGTTCACGACAACTAGGAACTCGGAATTTTCCAACTCGGACCCTCCTACTTCTCACATTAGAGCGTTAATGCGAATTCAGCTGTCCGAAGTCGGAAATAAAATTAATTCTCACTGTAAGCTGTTTACAAAAACAAAAAAGAGTTGTTTGGTTGTTGCTTAATTTATTTATTTATAGCGCCGAAAATTAAACGAAAGACCAGTTTGATTAAAATTTTATTTTAAAAAATGTTGCAGAAAGCGAATTAACGTTTAAATTATTAAAGTAACACCAGTATTTAATGTTTATAAAATATTAACCGAAACTCAAAAGACTGCTTAAGAACTTTAAATCACGTTTTTTCTTGTTCGTATGCTGCGTACGTGATGCCTTATAATTTGCAAAGTTGTAATATTGTCGTTTACCACCTCGGTACGATCTGGGAAGTGGAAAAAACCATGGACGCCTCAACGGAAGCGTCCCTTTTGTTTGCTCTGACAGAGCACATAAAGCTCATAAAATTAACACCTTTACAGTTACAGGCCAGAGTGACTCTTGGTACTGTTGTACTAGAGTAGTCTTTAAACATTCATGCAACATTTTGAACTGAAATTGCAGCACAGTAGGCACAGAGGACAATAGCGAGTAGCATTAGCAACAGGCTAGCCAGCGGACAATAGCGAGTAGCTTAGCGAGATGATGAAGCCTTTATTTGTCACAAATACATTACAGCACCGTGAAATTCTTTTCTTCGCATATCTCAACTTGTTAGGGAGTTGGGGTCAGAGCACAGGGTCAGCCATGATACGGTGCCCCTGGAGCAGATAGGGTTAAGGGCCTTTGCACAAGGGCCCAACAGTGGCAGCTTGGGCTGCGATTTGAATCCCTCACCTTATCAGTAATCCAGAGCCTTAATTGTTGACCCACCACTGCCCAATGTTAGCCAGGTACCGCTAGTGATAAGTCTAATATTGATGATTACCATCTCAAAACAGCGATTAGTATGGTCAGTGTTATAGGCTTAACCAAGTACTGTGTCTGTCTTTTAACTGATCTGAAGCCAATACTGCTATAATCTTATTTAAATGTAGAGAAGGGGCACTGTTCACAGTGCATGCGGCCATGTTTATTTGACGTTACTCTGTAAACAAGGGAGGAACTGGTAGTTGAGAAGACTACCGCAAGTGGACAAGTTAAAATTTCAAGTTGAGGGGGCACTTTTGGTGGTTTTTAATAGTTGTAGGCGGAAAATGACAAGATTTTCAATTTCAATTAAAAAAAAAAATATGGGTAGTGACTAGGGCGGTACCCTTATCTAAATCGTGAAATGGCTCATACTCAGCAGCAGACAATAGCGAGTAGCTTAGCGAGACGAAGAAGCCTTTATTTGTCACAAATGCATTACAGCACCGTGCAGCCCACATCTGCCTCAATTTTAAAACGATTCGAATCTGTAGCATGAAATGTATTTTCTTAAATGACGGTTTTATTGCACTTACAATTTTAAGGATTGTTAAAATGATTATCCCCTTCGTTTGATCAGACAGAAATTTCATTCAGCTTGCCTCCTATTCCGATGAGGAGTACTTTTTTTTTTTTTTTTTTTTTTTGTAAATCGGATTATTAATGGATTATTAGACTGCATGTAAACGTAGCAAATACGTTTGCTAACTAATACGTAGTCTAATCTGAACTGGAGAACACAGATTGTATGCTAGATGTGCAAAGTGGATTAACTGAAATCCGCCAAAAAATATTGTGCTCTGTTACACTCTTTATTTTTCCTTTCATGTTATCCCAGCAGTACCTCACTTCCCTGTGGTGCAGACAGTGGGGTGTCTCGCTGTCTTGCTTGAGATTTTTCATTTCATAACAATTTGGTAATATGTTTTCTGTGTGTGGCTTGAGATCTAATTGCAATTGCAGCCTCCTTCCTGATCACTGTCAGAATTTCAGCACCTTACAAATTCCACTTTAACTCCTGCAGGTAACATACAGTCCTCTCCAAAAGCACTGGAATGGCAAGGCCAATTATTTAGTTTTTAGATCAAAAGATGAATATTAGATGATAGATCAGCTTTGCAGCTTTCATTTCCTGATATTTGCATGTAGATATCACGGTTAAACAACATAGAACATGGCACCTTTTGTTTGACCCCACCCATTTTTCAAGTGATCAAAAATATTGAAACATGTGAGTGACAGGTATTTCTTGTTGCCCAGTGTGCCCTGTTTGGTTGACTGTTAAACAGTTAATAGCGATGAATGTTTACTCTTGGTTTGAGCCCTGGGTTTTGCCTGTGAAGACTGCTTTTTTTGTTAAAAAGGATAAACCAACATGAATTCAATTCAGTTCAATTTGATTTGTATAGTGCTTTTAACAATGTTAGTTGTCACAAAGCAGCATTACAGATATATATAAATCCAGGATATAAATTTTAAATATATGAATTTACTTCACTTCACTTCACTTATCCGTAATGAACATGAAGAACAGAGATCTGTCTATGGGAGAAAAGCAAGCAATATTTTGAAGCTGTGAAAAGAAGGATTAGAGCCATTGCACAAGCATTGGGCATAGCCAATACAATAATTTGGAATGTCCTGAAAAAGAAAGAAATCACTGGCGTACTAACAGCCAAACATCAAACAAGTCAGCCAAGGATAACAACAGCAGTTGTTGACAAACATTGTGAGCACTGTGAAGAAAATTCCAAAAACAGTAGTCTGTGATATCACCAACAACCACCACCTAACCACTACCAAAGTGATGGAAATGCCAAAGCGTGGACAAAGAAAGGATCTGTTCATGATCCAAACATACGAGCTCATTGGTCAAGCACGGTGGAGATAGTGTAATGCCTTGGGCTTGCATGGCTGCTTCTGGAACAGGCTCACTAATCTTTATGGATGTGATTCATGATGGTAGTAGAATGAATTCAGAAGTCTAAAGAAACATTCTGTCAGCCAGTTTACAGAGAAATGCATCCAGCAGGTGCAATCTGGACCACCTTGACATCAAGAACTGGGGCAGGATCTGCCCAGCAGCATTCCCAGTGATACAGATGTTCCCTCCCACTTCCATTCATACTCTGGTACACATTCTTACATCCCTTTGAAGCCAGGACATTTTCTGAGGATGTATCAGTGACAAATCCTGTCTCACCTACATTGTAGATATTTTGGAGTTTTGTTATGATGTCTGTGATATATATTTACTTTCTGAGCATCTCAAACCAGTGGGTGAAAATGCGAGTGTCTTCCGAGGCCCTCATTCTAGCCACACTGACTTGTGAATGGTCAGCCCAGGATGATCTCACATAAAACTCTAAAACCATATTCATCCTGGTCTCCCATTGGTGAATGGGCTCTGAATGCCACTAGCCAGAATATATTACTCAACACAACCTAAAAGGTCTGCGTCAGTTGTGAGTGATCTGCATGTTGGCATCCTTCATGCGCCCCCGCCGACTCTCCATCCACAGCTAACGCTCAACCACACCCCTGCCGCCACACCTGAACACAAAAGATGATTCACATTAGCTGATGCCTGTACAAGTAACAAGTAACTCCTTGTTGCACACATTGTTGTGAATTTGATTTTGAATGGATATACTTGCTATTTTTACCTCTCAATCTACAATTAATTGCCCATATATAGGAAGTGAAAATGTTTTTAGAGATTTAAGAAAATTAGAAAATTAATTAAAAATCAAATACTGAAATCTCTTATTCAGACAGTTTGCTGTGGCACTCTAAATTGTGGCCTTGTCGACAAAACAAAAGAATTGGCCTTGTCATTCCAATACTCTACCTTGATTACCAGTGTCATTCATGTTTGTGGACAAGGTTTGTGGACATTTTGTCAGTAATGCAGGTTTCATAATGATTTAGAAAATCTTTCAGTGACCCTTTGGATCATCGATGGGGTGAATCGGCTCTCAAAGCATTTTGATTTTGTCTTGTTCGTTATGCAGTCATGCTGACTTATAAGCTCTCTAACTACCAAAAAACAAATTTAATTATAACCGTTGAACTGAAATGCATGGCGTTAGGTACGTAGGTTAATATGAATGTGAACTACTGAATTGGTTGAAATTCTGGCCTAAACAATTTGTTACCTCAAAAAACACCTTTCCATCGGTTTTAAATCAGAGACTGAGAAGGTCATTGCAAAATATAATGTTCCAACAAACATTCTGTGTGATTATTATCTGGACTAATGAGATTTTATATGTATGAGATATTACATGATTTGGTCACATGCAGCAATACAGTTTCTGGAGGTTGAGACCAATTTAAAACAGTAGAATTGTTATTCCAAAGAGGACAATTTAACTATTCTTTAGGGGTGTCAATCATTTTGCTATTTGTAATGTAGTATTTTCTAGTATATTCTCAGACTTTAGAGTCTGTAAAAAGCAGAAAAAAACGAGGAAAATAATAAATAAAAAGCAAAACAAATTGACAATGGTCTACTAATTTACAATTTTTACTCAGTTGAAGTACTTATTTATATTTCTTTGTACTTAGATATATACTAATGAGCTTAGCAGCAGCAGCACTTACAGTACATTAGCAAGTTGAATAGCTAGATAGCAGGTCAGAGTTGTTATTCCAAAAAGAAAAATGTAGTGTACTAACAATTTAGTACTTCTGGAGACATGTTTGAATAATAGTAAATGTGTTCACATTGCTTTAATGTCATACCTGTGTCCTCTAGGACATAGTGACCCCCAGTGCCAGAGACGTCAGCCAGGACTGCACAAGTGGGGTTTGGAGTTCTTTATCTTAAGCACAACAGTTTGCTAATAAGTCTACCCCTCGGCCTTATTATAATGAAAAGCTACATAATCCTGTTACAATTTAGGTATGATCATGCCCTCTGGTGTTTCCAGCTTCTTGCTGGATTGTATGGATTCAGATTTGGAAGCAGGTGAGCCACTACCTTCAATCGAGACTTTGTGCAAAGCTGATACTTATGGTAAGTGTTCTTGTGAATTTATTACTAATAGCATATTTTCAGTTACATGATAGTTATATATAATAACCATGTCGTTAATCTTGACTTTGTCTTAAAATGAACAAAATGTAATGTTTGTCTGCCTTTTTATCTGACTGAGATGAGGGAACAGGTTTGATCAGTGAAGATGAAATGCTGCACTGCTATATCAAGAACTCAACGCTTCTCAGTTTCAGTGATGCTGTGAATATCGGCATGCAGCACCCTCCAAACCTCTCCTCCATTCTGGGTATTATATGCAGACCAAGGGTATATTTTAACATAGTGTGGAAATACTTAAATCTCCATAGACAGATTTGTCAAAATGGGGTCTTTTAAGTGGCATTTCATTATAATGTCTGTATAATTTTCTGGGAAACATTTACTGGGATTTTCATGTGATAACTATAGAGTTTAAGTATGACAAAAAACACGGGCAATGAGCACTGAATTTATTGAATTATTATTTTTGGGAGATTCCAGCAGAGATATGCTGCCCTGCACATAGCATGCAGTCTGCATGGGCTATATGGAGTGACAGCTCTGTAACTAAATCAGAAATGTGTGCATATCACTTGTTTCCCATGCAAAGACTGGGGAAAAAAATGCATCTCCCTTGTTCAGTGCCTGAATATTTTGAGCTACTTTCAAGTTTTGTTTTTTATTTTTTGTGTGTTTTTGAGATGGGGTGGGAATTGTCGTGCAACTTGGCAACCCTGCCCGCAAGCTTCATAGTCTGTGCCTTTCTGTTCCATACTTTCTTTCTATTCCGTGCAATTCGTGTTCTTATCTCTGTGTTTGTTTAGTACACATCTGTTTAATCAGATTAATATATTCATATTCGGTTACATTCTTAATGTGCACACAGGTGGGAACTAAGAGTTGGAGGGAATGTGATAGGCAGTAAAATCACCTTATTTGTTTGATGTTTACAAAGACCACTCATTCTAACACATTTGACTTTACTACTTACTGTGTCAAAATGACTTAATATATACAGTGGATATAAAAAGTCTACATACACCTGTTAAAATTGCACATGATTATGAAGTAAAAGAATGAAACTAAGATAAACAAAGTTGGGGCAAAAAAGTATACAAAGTGGAAAACAATCAGAAATATTTTTAGGGGGAAAAAGGGAAAAATATAAAGCCTACAATAACCTAGTTGCACAAGTGTGCACATCCCTAAACTAATACTTTGTTGAGGCACCTTTTGGTTTTATTACACCACTCGGTCTTTTTGGGTAGGAGTCTATCAGTGTGGCACACCTTGACTTGGCAATATTTTCCCACTCTTTCCTGCAAAAACGTTCTAGATCCATCAAATCGTAAGGGCATCTCCTGTGCACAGCTTGCTTCAGGTCACCACGCAGATTTTTAGTTTGATTCAGGTCTGGGTTCTGGCTAGGTCATTCAAAAACATTGATCTTCTTGTGGTTCAGCCATTCCTTTGTTGATTTGGATGTATGCTTTGGGTCACTGTCGTGTTGAAAGGTGAAATTCCTTTACATCTTCAGCTTACTAGCAGAAACCTGAAGGTTTTGCACTAAAACTGGTAGGTATTTGTAGTTATTCATGAGTCCCTCCACCTTGACAAAAGGCCCAGTTCAAGTTCAAGTTCAAGTGGAGTTTATTGTCATTTCAGCCATATACAAGTACATAGTGAAACGAAACAACGTTTCTCCAGGACCAAGGTGCTACATAAGACAACACAGAACGACACAAAACTACGGGGACTACATAAATTAAACATAAAGTGCACAAGTGCAAACGTGCAGACGCACAAGACAGAACAAGACAGTACAATAACTACAACGCCAAACAGTACGCAGTTCTATTTGAAAGTGACCAAGTGACAATAGTGCAAATAGTACAGAGTTTGATATAAATAGTTGAAGTAATGTAAACATGGTATTGTATATGTGTAAACATAGTAGTAGCAACAGCAGCATAAAACATGTGCAAAACATGTGTAGAACATGTGCATGGGAGATGTTCAGTTGTGTGTATGTGTGTATATGTATGCGTGTTTGTTCCTTCCTTCAGTCCAGTTCTAGGTGTTGAGGAGTCTGATGGCATGAGGGAAGAAACTATTGCACCGTCTGGTTGTGAGGGCCCGAATGCTCCAGTACCGTTTACCAGACGGCAGGAGGGTGAAGAGTGTGTGAGAGGGGTGTGTGGGGTCATCCACAATGCTGGTGGCTTTGCGGATGCAGCGAGAGGTGTAAATGTCCGAGATGGAGGGAAGAGAGACCCCGATGATCTTCTCAGCTGTCCTCACTATCCGCTGCAGGGTCTTGCGATCTGAGACAGAGCAATTCCCATACCAGGCAGTGATGCAGCTGCACAGGATGCTCTCGATAGTCCCTCTGTAGAACATGGTGAGGATGGAGGGTGGGAGATGCGCTTTCCTCAGCCTTCGTAGAAAGTACAGGCGCTGCTGGGCTTTCTTCGTTACAGAACTGGTGTTGAGCGACCGGGTGAGGTTCTCCGCCAGGTGAACACCAAGAAACTTGGTGCTCTTGACGATCTCCACGGAGGAGCTGCCGATGTTCAGCGGAGAGTGGTCACTCTGTGCTCTTCTGAAGTCAACAACCATCTCTTTAGTTTTGTCCACATTCAGGGACAGGTTGTTGGCTCTGCACCAGTCCGTTAGCTGCTGCACCTCCTCTCTGTATGCTGACTCGTCGTTCTTGCTGATGAGACCCACCACGGTCGTGTCATCGACGAACTTGATGATGTGATTCAAGCTGTGCATTGCTACACAGTCGTGAGTCAGCAGAGTGAACAGCAATGGACTGAGCACACAGCCCTGTGGGGCTCCAGTGCTCAGTGTGGTGGTGTTGGAGATGCTGTTCCCGATCAGGACTGACTCAGGTCTCCCGGTCAGGAAGTCCAGGATCCAGTTACAGTTCTGCTCTGGCTGAAGAAAAGCAGCCTTACAGCATGATGCTGCCACCATATGGATATGGTGTGTTTTTGGTGATGGTTTTTTTTTTTTTTTTTTGCACCATAGCTTTTGGAATTATGGAATTATTAAACCTTTTGGAATTGGTCTCATCAGACCGTGACACATTTTGCCACATGGTTTGGGGTGATGTAGTTGAGCTAGGATGTTTTTTATGACAAAGGGCTTCTGTCCAGCCACCCTACCACATAGCCCAGATATGTGAAGAATATGAGAGATTGGTGTCACGTGCAGAGTAATCAGTACTTGTCAGATATTCCTGCAGCCTCTTTAATGTTGCCGTAGGTCTATTGGCAGGCTCCCTGGTATTTTTTTTGTCTTGTTTTTTCGTACATTTTGGAGAGATGTTGAAATGTTGCTGTGGTACCCCATTTTCTCCACTTCTTGATGATGGCCTTCACAGTGTTCCATGGTATATCTAATGTTTTGGAAATTCATTTATACCCTTCTCCTGATCGATACCTTTCGATAAGTGAGATATCATTCATTCTCTTTGAGGACCATGGCTTCAGGAGTCAGATGAAACCAATGAGAGGTCAAGAAAAGCTTGTGGAAACACTTAGGCAGCCAGGTTACTGTAACTTTCTAATTTTCCCTATTTTCCCTAAAAATGTTTCTGATTGTTTTTCACTTAATTTTTATACATTGTAATTTCACATTGAGGGTGGAAAAAGTTCTGACATGATTCATTTTTTCACATCACAAAAAACCTGCCATTTAACTGGGGTGTGTAAACATTTTATATCCACTGTAGATGATATAATAATACAGTAATAATACATATAATGTTTAATTTTTACTAGAGAAATTTGCATATATTTAATTTGATGTTTTCGTATTGTCCTCATAGAGCTGTCACCTGTTATTGATGGAAAAATTGCAAAAGAGTCATTTTCTCTGCCCCCCTCTCAACCTGTGTCACCTCTTGGGTAAGGTTTATTGCATACATATCTAAGTCAGCAAAGCTTAAAACTAACACTTTTCACTTCTTATTTAATAACACAGTTGTAATGTGATTTTTTGATGTGATCATAAATGGCTTGAATGTAATAAAACAACGAGTTAAATTTTGTGTGATGTTACATTTGTGACACATTGTGGGTATGTTTTAGCAGAGGAGTGTGACAGTTGTTATAATTAACCAATATACAGCCGAATCACAGCCAAGCTGATATTTAGTACAACAGCTGGATTGCAGGTGTGAAACTGCTTTTATACCAGTTCTATAAACAAGAAATTAATACAGAGTAACTGACATTTTAGAAAGAATATGGCCAAATATTTTGTTTATTTTTGCTCTGTCAGAAGAAGCCACAGCTGGAGTGTTGTATGTTTCCATGCAAAGCACAGACTGACTGAAAGAATGTAGTAAGTGTAGTACAAGTTTCAACATGAGGAACTATACCAATAAGCCATAACATTAAAACCACCTGCCTAATATTGTGTAGATCCCCCTTGTGCCAGCAAAACAGCTTTGACCTGTCGAGGCAATTATTCCATGAAGGGCTGTACTTGGTCTGCAGTAATCTTTAGGTAGGTGGTAGGTGCAAAGTAACATCCACATGAATGCCAGGACCCAAGGTTTCCCAGCAGAACATTTCCCAGAGTATCACATTGCCTCCGCCGGCTTGCCTTCTTCCCATACTGCATCCTGGTGCACCCAGCTGGCCACATGATGTAAAAGAAAATGAGATTCATCAGACCAGGCCACCTTCTTCCATTGCTCCATGGTCCAGTTCTGATGCTCACTTATAGGTACTTTCAGCGGTTAGCTGGGGCACTCTGACCGGTCTGCGGCTACTCAGCCCCATACACAGCGAGCTGTGATGCACTTTGTGTTCTGACACCTTTCTGTCATAGCCAGCATTAACTTTTTCAGCAGTTTCTGTTACAGTAGCTCGTCTGTGGAATTGGATGAGATGGGCAAGCCTTCACTCCCCATGCGCATCAGTGAGCCTTGGATGCCCATGACCCTGTCTCCAGTTCACTGGTTGTCCTTCCTTGGACGCCCCACAAGACCAGCTGTTTTGGAGATGCGGTGACCCAGTCGTCCAGGCATCACAATTTGGCCCATGTCACAGTTGCTCAGATCCTTACGCTTGCCAATTTTTCCTGCTTCCAACACATCAACCATGAAAACTGACTGTTCACTTGCTGCCTAATATATCCCACCCTTTGACAAGTGCCATTGTAATGAGATAATCAATGTTATTCACTTCACCTGTCAGTAGTTTTAATGTTATGTCTGATCGGTGTGTTACTAGAATTGGAATTTTAGGTAACGAACACAGGTAAGTGGTGAAAATGAGGCAAACAGTGAAAAGTACCAGTGCTGCTCCACAAAATATCAGCACTTTTGGTATGCCACTTCAATCCAGTCAAATTAGTGGACCGGACCTAACTGTTGTATAATGTGAAATAACTCTACAAATTGCAAATGTGTTCAATATTTTAGGACACAACACAGTTTATTTAAAAGACGAGCAACAAATGCAAATGAAGTCTGAGGTTCTACAGTCTCCTCCGAAAGTATTGGAACGGCAAGGCAATTTTCTTTCTTTTTTTTTTTTTTTTTTTTTTTTTGTAAATATACTTTATTGATAATATATATTGCAGTTGTCAGCACTGTGTACAAACAGAGGTTCACCTTGTAGATATACAAATGCAAAAATTTGTCAGCAGTACATACATTATCACAAGCATCAAAACAGATGTTTGTACATATACAAAAGTTTTATGCATCATTAACAGGTCTTCAGAGATATTTACAGTTAAATAAATAGTTTTTCAAAAGTGTTTTAAAAAATGATCAATGTGTGCTTGTTAGTACACAACTAGTTTCTTTCTTTTTCAGTACATTCCAAATTGTTGTATTAGCTATGCCCAATGCTTGTGTATTGGCACTAATCCGTCTTTTGTCAGCTTCAAAATATGACTTGCTTTTCTCCCAACTCTGGACTTCATGTTGGTTTATCCTTTTTAACAACAAATGCAGTCTTCACAGGGCTCAAACCAAGAGTAGACATTCCGAACTATTAATTGTTTAACAATCAACGATCAACTTAACAGGGCACACCTGCACATCAAGAAACACCTGTCAGTCACATGTTCCAATATTTTTTGATTACTTCAAAAATGGGTGGGGTCAAACAAAAGGTGCCATTTTCTAAATTGTGTAACACATCTAGATATAAATGTCAGGAAATGAAAGCTGAATTTCTGATTTCATATTCATCTTTTCATCTCAATCCCGAATGTCTTCAGTGTATATCAAAAACAAAAAAAAATGGCCTTCCTGTTCCACTACTTTCGGAGGGGACTGTAGATGCACCCTATCAAATTTCAGCTTAACTGACCTTGCAGTTCTTGCGAAACAGTAATCTGACATTAACTCCACCACTATGTATGACCATGCCCCCAAACTTTGCATATGACTTCAGAATCTTGTCCTGTATATGTGATTCAGGTTTTGTGTGAAGCCATGCAAGCAGTCATTAGTTACAGCTGTTTGAGCAAATTAAATCCTATGACTAGTTAGTAGATTTGCATAACTATGGCAAATTTAAGTGGGGGGAACTAAATTGTCCAAAAGGCAAATAGAGTTTGAGCAAAAGAATCAACCTCAAAAATAATTCTAATTGTGCACCTTAGTTTGCAAGAGATATACTTGTTTTTGTATGCACAAACATGAATAGCAAGATGAAGTACTACCTATTGACCAAGTTTCATGTCTCTAGGATATCTATCATCTCATATCCATCTATTGATCTTAAACCCGAATGTGTTCAGTGTATAGCAAAAACTAAATAATTGACCTTGGTCTTCCAATACTTTTGGTGGAGACTATATATATTGCTTACCAGTTTGCTTGGCCAATCATGAATGTAAACTATTGTACATTATTTCATGCATCTGTCAGTGATCTTACCAAACATCAGAAATACAGTGTTCACACAAATCCCTGAAGTGCTTAAAAGTTCTTGAATTTTGTTGTTTGAAATTTAAGGCCTGGAATATGGTTGATGCCAAAAGTTTATATACAGCTAGGCTAAAGACATTCAAAATGAATTTTTCACTCCAACTCCAAACATTTCAAGGTACCATACATTTCCTGTGTTAAATCAATTAGGATATCTACTTTATTTAAATAATAGGTAATTTCAAAATAATAGCTAAGGCACAGATATATTTCAACATTTGTTCACTATATCAGATTTTCAACTGCTCCCCTGGGCGCCGCAGCAAAAAAGGCTGCCCACTGCTCCGGGTGTGTGTTCACCACTGTGTGTGTGCACTTGGATGGATTAAATGCAGAGCACAAATTCCGAGTATGGGTCACCATACTTGGCCACAAGTCACTTCACTTCACTTCACTTTTCAGTGGGTCAAAAATACACAATACACTTTGTTAATATTTGGTGGCATTGACTTTTATTTGCTTGAACTTGAATTAAGCACTTGGGTAGCCTTTCACAAGCTTCTCACAATACTTTGCCAGTTTATGGGCCTCGGACCTTTGACATGATGCTGAAATGTAGATGTCCTGATAAATCTTGATTGATATACAATAAATGTCTCAATTGTTATACAGTCACCCCTAATATGAACAGAATAGCTGTCCTAAGAAATGTGTGGTAACATGAAATGTGTAGAGTTGTGACAGACTGAGACTGAATACCTTTATCCTAAGTATATGTAAACATTTGGCCTGAACTGTGTCTGGAAAATCTGCATTTTTCTGTTAAAGTACTTCATGGGTTCACCGGCCCCTTCTGGCCGTTTCATGTACTACGGTTGATTAGTTCATTGCTTTCAGCTGTCTCTCATTACCGGCTCTATTTATACCTCAGCGTTTGTCCTGTCTTTTGTCAGTTCGTTGTTTTCATGTTGTGCTCCTCTCACAGTTCCGCGGTTGCGCTGTGCTCATTGAACTCGGGAGGATTTCTTTTCCCAGCTGGCTCCCTTGGACTGTCTGCTCAGCCTGTCTTTGACTGCTACCTCATTAAAAGCCTCACCTTTACTCGCTCTTGAATCCGCCTTCTTTTTTTCCGTGACAGAACGAACTGACCATTTATAATGGATTCAGCGAGTGCCGCCGAAGTCAACAGCTTTCTCTCGGACACGACCGCGTGTCTCGACAGGCAAGAAGAACAGATGGTCGCCACGGGTCGTGCGGTATAGGCCTTGGTGGCGCAGGTGTCCAAGCTCACTGCCCAAGTTCAACTACTGAGAACCGGACCGGCAACATCACCCACTGCGCCAGCTCCCCAACGTTTACCCCCTCAATCGCCGCTTACTACTCAACCCGAGCCACGCCTACCACCTCCCGCCTCATACTCTGGTGAGCCGCGGCTCTGCCGAGCCTTCCTCACCAAGTGCTCACTCTTTTTTTCTCTCCAGCCCCAGACTTTCTCTACCGAGCGATCCAAGGTGGCGCTGGTGCTGACGTTACTGTCGGGGAAGGCGGCATTGTGGGGGACAGCGGTTTGGGAAAACCAACATCCGTGCTGTGCCTCGTTCCAGACACTTGCCGAAGAGATGAGGAGGGTTTTTGATCGTGCCCTGACGGGACGCAAGGCAGCTCGGAAGCTGGCCGACTTATGTGAAGGCGATCTTCCGGTTTCGGACTACTCAAGCGAGTTCCGCACCCTGGCGGCGGAGTGTAATTGGAACGAGGAGGCGCAGTGGGATATGTTCCTGCATGGGCTGGCAGACCGCATCCAGAGGGAGATAGTCATGCTGGAGCTCCCAACGTCCCTGGACAGGCTTATCGCTCTGGCCATTAGGGTGGACGCACGCCTACAGCAGCGGGAACAGCGGGGGCTACGACGCGCAGTTCCGGTTGCCGTGGATCTCCCGGTTTCCCTCTCCAGCGATGCAGTCAGCCCTGCGCACGATCCGGAGCTCATGCAGGTGGGCAGAGTCCGACTATCCCGGGAGGAGAGGGATCGCCGTCGGACAAGAGGATTGTGCCTCTATTGCGGAGGGGCGGGAGACATTGCCTCGGGCTGCCCGGTAAAAGCCACCGCCCGACAGTAGATCAGAGGTTACTGTCGGGTGGAATATCGGCGGGTAAAGCCTCTTCTACCACTCTCCTTTCGGTACAGCTGCAGCAGGGAAGCACACTTCACCCCAGTCAAGCCCTTTTGGACTCTGGAGCAGAAGATAATTTTATGGACATTCAGTTTGCTTTCCAACTTCATCTGCCTGTGTCAATGCTTAACCAACCCATCTCTGTCAGTGCTCTCAATGGCCAAGCTCTCTCCACTATTACGCACACCACCGGTCCGGTAACACTCATCACGTCGGGGAATCACTCGGAGGAGATATGCTTTCTTCTTGCCGACTCCCCACTCGCTCATGTTGTCATGTGGTCACCCCTGGCTCTCGCTCCATAACCCTCACATTAATTGGCGTTCCAGTACAGTCTTATCATGGAGTGAATATTGTCATGCTAATTGTCTTGTGTCTGCCTGTCCGTCTGTGTCTAGTTCTGTTTTCCAGGAGGAGTTGGTGGATCTGTCTAACGTGCCCAAGGAGTACATGGACCTGAAGGGCGTGTTCAGTAAGTCTCGGGCCGCTTCTCTCCCGCCGCACCGTCCCTATGACTGTGCCATAGATTTATTGTCAGGTAAGTCTCAGCCTAAAGGCAAGTTAGAAATATGGAGAAATATATTTCTGATTCTTTGGCAGCCGGGCTCATCCGTCATTCCTCCTCCCCCGCAGGGGCTGGGTTCTTTTTTGTGGGCAAGAAGGACGGTTCTCTGCAGCCGTGTATTGATTACCAGGGGCTGAACAGCATCACGGTAAGGAACACTTACCCCTTGCCGCTGATGTCTTCAGCTTTCGAGTGGTTGCAGGGGGCGTCTTTTGTCACTAAACTAGACTTGCGCAACGCCTATCATCTGGTTCGCATAAGGGAGGAGGATGAGTGGAAAACTGCCTTTAATACCCCTGGGGGCATTTTGAATACCTGGTTATGCCTTTCGGGCTGTCTAACGCTCCCGCGGTTTTTCAGGCACTCGTTAATGACGTGCTGAGAGATATGGTTGATCACTTCATATATGTCTACCTGGATGACATATTGATTTTTTTCCTCCTCTCTCCAGGAACGTGTTCAGCACGTCAGGCGAGTGCTCCTTCGGCTGCTCGAGAATGGGCTTTTTGTCAAGGCAGAGAAATGCATTTTTCATGCACAGTCTGTTCCGTTCCTGAGGTTCATCGTTTCATCTGGGGGGTTGCGCATGGATCCCGATAAGATCAAGGCTGTGGTGGATTGGCCAACTCCTGACTCTCGCAAGGCCCTGCAGAGGTTTCTGGGGTTCGCCAATTTTTACCGGCATTTCATTCGCAACTTCAGCCAACTCGCCACCCCTCTGACGCCTTGACCTCCACCAAGACGGCGTTTAGCTGGTCGAGCGCAGCCCACACTGCTTTTACCAACCTCAAGAGCCGCTTCGTTTCGGCCCCTATTCTTATTGCCCCCGATCCTTCGCATCAGTTTGTGGTGGAGGTCGACGCTTCGGAGGTGGGGGTGGGCGCGGTTCTGTCCCAGCGCTCCTCCGCGGACGGCAAGATGCATCCGTGCGCCTTTTTTTCTCATCGCCTGTCTCTCACCGAACAGAATTATGACGTTGGTAATAGAGAGCTGTTGGGGATTAAGTTGGCCTTGCAGGAGTGGCGTCATTGGTTGGAGGGGTCGGGGGTGCCTTTTATCTAATCCGGGGATTAGTCGTACTGCCTTTTTGGTCAAACAATGGTTCTGGTGGCCATTGATGGCTCGTGACATTCAGGAGTTTGTTTTGGCTTGCTCGGTCTGTGCCAGTTGTAAGACTTCCAATCGTCCCGCAGAGGGTCTCCTTCAACCGCTGTCTGTCCCTTATAGACCCTGGTCCCACATAGCGTTAGATTTCATTTCCGCCCTGCCTCCGTCCCAGGGCAACACGGTGGTTTTGACCGTGGTGGACTGGTTCTCGAAGGCGGCCCATTTTATTCTACTGCCCAAATTGCCTTCTGCCAGGGAGACGGCGGTTACTGTCGTTGATCACGTCTTTCGCATTCATGGCCTCCCGAATGATGTGGTTTCTGACAGGGGTCCCCAGTTCGTTTCCAAATATTGGAGAGAATTTTGTCGGTTACTGGGGGCGAGTGTTAGCCTTTCGTCTGGTTTCCACCCTCAGAGCAACGGGCAGTCCGAGCGAGCAAACCAAGATCTGGAGCGGGTGTTACGATGTTTGGTTTCACAGAACCCGTCCTCTTGGAGCCAACAGCTCTCCTGGGTGGAGTACGCACAAAATTCATTACCAGTGTCGTCCACAGGCCTTACTCCGTTTGAGTGTAGCTTAGGGTACCAGCCACCTATTTTTCCGAGCCTGGAATCCGAAGTCGCGGTCCCCTCTGCCCACGCCTTCGTCCAGAAGTGCCGTCGCACCTGGAGAACTGTTCGTCAGACACTTCTCCGGGTGGGTGCGTGCACCAAGGCTCAGGCTGATCGCCACCGGCTGAAGCCTCCCGTCTACGTCGTTGGTCAAAAAGTGTGGCTTTCCAGTAAGGATATTCCGCTCCACTCCGTTTCGAGTAAGTTGGCTCCCAAATTCATTGGCCCATTCATTGTCACTAAGATTCTTAGCCCAGTGGCAGTCCACCTCAAACTTCCTCCAGCGTACAGGAGAATCCATCCCGTGTTCCACGTATCCAAATTGAAACCTGTTTTTCACTCGCCTATTAATCCGCCAGCCGCCAGCTGATGTTGTGCTCTTCTCATAGTTCCGCGGTTGCGCTGTGCTCATTGAACTCGGGAGGATTTCTGTTCCCAGCTGGCTCCCTTGGACTGTCTGCTCAGCCTGTCTTTGACTGCTACCTCATTAAAAGCCTCACCTTTATTCGCTCTTGAATCCGCCTCCTTTTTTTCCGTGACAAAAATATTCAACAAAGTTTAATGACAACACATTGAGGTCTGTTCTGATGACCACTTTTAAGCCAACTGAATTCTGAACTAGCTACATAGCAACTCACAGAAAAGCCTAACAACAATCATGGTCAGATGGACACCAACCTTGTGATTGTACTGTTTTTCCTCCATAGAACGGTGCGATGGCCCTCTGCAGTGAAATTTCAGAACCCCTCAGATAAAACACAGAAATCTATCGTCCCCTTTTGTGTAATACATGTACTATAGTAGTCTTTTTATTGCTGTATGAGTGCTCGTTCATCATAGACTCACAACATTTTGCCTGAAGTCTGAGAATTGATGCTATGATTACGCATATATGAGGACATCTACATCTCAGCAGATGTAGATGTCCTAATATATGCGTAATCATAGCATGCATAATCATAACAGTCTAATTCTAACATTCTAATAGCATTGCACACTCTTTCTCCAAACTTTGCTACACTTCACCATGCTTGGGTCCCCAAGCAACTGTATCCTTTGCTGCCCTCTAGCATCAGCTCTGTGTACAACACATGGAACAGCAGGGATCTGAGAATCAGAAAAAATAAGGACATAAGAATGTACAGTACATTGGAAAAGTCTTAGGCACCCTATTTTTTTTAGTACAAACTTTTACAGCATTTGGCAGACACCTTTTCCAGAGCAACTTACATTTATCTCATCGGCCTACAAGTGAGTAGTTGAGGGTTAAGGGCCTTGCTCAAGGGCCCAGCAGTAGCAGCGTGACAGCGTTGGGAGTTGAACTCATGAGCTACCACTGCACTATTTAACCACTGAGCTTAGTTTAACCACTGAGCTACCACTGCACTATAATGTTATTATAGATTTTTATTTTATGACTTGTACATTATCGAGTCAGTACAGAAACATTTTAGATTTCCAAACATTAGTTTTCCAGCACAGAATTAAATGTTACAGAAAAATGTTTATATGTCAGTAAAGAAAGCAACATATTATATAAGAGACCACTTTTCAGACAAAAAAACACAATGAGGGCTGCTGGGTTTTGCTGCAAAAATAAGAAGCAAATGTGACAGTCAAAGTCTCTAGAAGAACTGTGGCTGGTTGTGTAAGATTCTCATTAAAACTAACCAGCTAATTTCCCTATAAAACTACACAAATTGTACCTGAGACTACTATTTTATTTTTTAAAGCAAAGGGTCGTCTTACCAAATATTGACTTTGTTTAATTTATTACTGTTTACTGCTCTTTCCAGTATTTTTTTAATGTAGAATTAGATTTTTTTTTTTTAAATGATGGACACCCTTCACAGTGGATTATATGCATTTTTTTGACATTTGTTAATCTGTTCTCTTGTGCAAGGGAGGCAGGTTTGTTTAGAGCTTTTTTCTCTGTTTGTAGCTCCTCACCTTTGGTTGGGCCATGTGAATATTTGACATCCCCAAAAAATACCTCAGGTATTTTTTTTCTCTGTTATTAAATTTCTCAATAAGTTGATGAAAAATGGCCTATATTGCAGGAACGCCACATTAATTCCGACCTTGTACTGCTTGCAGGAGGTAAAAGCAAAACCACTGGAGTTGAAGAAAGGACACCTATAACTAAGATAGTTGTGACATTTTCTCCTGTTGTGAAAAAAAAGGTAATAACAAATTGCTTTTCATATTAAGCTTAATTGTGTCCATTTATAAAACTGTGTAGAACCGTGTAGAGATTACTCAACAGTCCCAGGAATTCTCTACCAGTCCCCGGGATTCGTGTACACTACGTGGCTAAAAGTATGTGGACACCTTAGTAGTGAACATCCCAATACAAAACCATCACCATTAATATTGAGTTTTTCCCTCTTTGCTGCTGTAACAGCCTCCACTCTTCTGGGAAGGCTTTCAACTAGATTTTATAATGTGGATGTGGGCATTTGTGCCCGTTCAGCCACAAGAGCACAAAAGGTTGGGCACTGAAGGCCTTGGCTAACTGGTGAATTTCTGTGAATTTCAGAAAGTTCTGTGAAAATGTGCAGTAAGGAATTTGGATCCTATGAAATCTTAATGAATATAGATGAAATCATGGAAAATGCTGTAATATCATTTTAACATTTTTTACCCTTAGCTATAGGGATGTAAAGACAAAAAGATTCAAACTGTATTGGTTTAAAAGCCTATATCCATGCACGCTCCCTAGCGCAAGTGACAGTGAGTGAGAGTGAGAGAGAGTGCAGCAGAGAGAGCATCTTGAGTATTACAAAACTTTGGAACTACTTCGGATTCAACAAAAGCTGAACAGGAAGCCTTCACAAAAGCACTGCTTTCAGCTGTAATTTGAGCATATTCTCATCCAAATTTTTTTTTTTTTTTAAACAAATTCGATTTATGCATATTCATATTCTATATTTCATTCCTCTAAAGGCTGCTAAAGTTTTTTACATATAATCTACTATATTTTATTTTATTTTATTATATTCTGTTTTATTATGTATCATTGTTGCACTGTGGGATGAGGCACTAAGGAAAAACATTTCAGTACATCACATGTACGTAATATGTACGTGACAAATAAAGAACCTTGAACCTTAAAACAAATCGGGTGAACAGTGTAGGAATTACAGCACTTTTTATATATATTTTATATATATATGGTGCTATATGCAAAACTTGGTATACACTCCAATAAAATGCACTGGCAGCGCCACAATATTTGTTACAAGCCTACAAAAATGGCATGAGGTAATGTTAACCAGAGCCTGCAGCTAAAGATGCAACAGGTAGAGCTAGTGTTAGCAGTTTCTTTCAGAGCTCACTACCCCACATTTCTAGCCAGTTGATGGCCATAACTGAACCAATTGCTTACTTTATTTCTGATAAGAGATTTAGTGCAGTTTCTTTACCACGTGCAATGCCTTCACTCAGCCTCTTACAGGAAAACAGCCCATAAAATGCAGAAAGGTGACCTTCAGTGATGTCATCAGGACACAGGCCATATCAGTGCTTAATCCTAGTTCAGTGAAGCCTCAAAGAAGAGCCTATAATGTTCATAAGAATGACATGAGGAGGAACACCAAAGAGCGTTCTTTGCAGACAGCAAGATTTTTTGACTTTGCTGATGAATGTGAGAAGGAAGCTTTTTTCCAAAGACTGAAGCTGACCTACACCTTTCAGCTTCCTGCTAAACTGGTAACTTGATCCCTTATATGTATTTTGAAGGAAAAAAACATGTGGTACATTTCATGAAAATGATTCCAGTCTTGAGTCAGTAACTGCTGCTCTGTAGCATATTTTAATTTTAAAAAAAGAGAGAGAATTGGAGTAGCCTTTACTGGCCAAAATGAAATTAACATGGATTAACATTGAATATCCTTACCGAATGATCTAGAAATTAGCTTATATAGTCAGGTCCGGAACTATTTGGACATTGATGAATTTATTGTTAATTTAGCTGTCTACCACAACATATTGGAATTAAAATTAAATAATGTACGTAAGCTCAAAGTTATATTAGACTTTCAGCTTTAAGTTGGGGGTATTCACATCTAAATTGAGTGAACAGTGAGTGAACTATTACAGCACATTTTATGTGTGCCCCCCTTTACTGCAGCTGTCTTCAGTTCTTGCTTGTTCTTGGGGTGTTTTGCCTTCAGTTTTGCTCAATTGGATTTAGGTCAGGTGGCTGGCTTGGCCATTGCGGAACATTCCACTTTTTCGGCTTAGGTTGTTTACAAAGTATGCTTCAGGTCATTGTCTAACTGCACTGTGAAGTGCCATCCAATGACTTTTGAAGCATTTGCCTGAATCTGAGCAGATAATATAACCCTATACACTTCAGAATTTATCTTGCTGCTTTTGTCAGCAGTCACATCATCAATAAATACAACAGAATTGGTTACAATGGCAGCCATGCATGCCCATACCAAAAGATGAGGTGGTATACTTCAGATCATACTTCCTTCCCTTCTCCAAACTCTTCTCTTCCCATCATTCTCATACAATTGATCTTTGTCTCATCTGTCCATAGGATGTTGTTCCAGAACGGTAT
The DNA here is from genome assembly GCF_027358585.1 of Pangasianodon hypophthalmus. Taxonomy (NCBI): domain Eukaryota; kingdom Metazoa; phylum Chordata; class Actinopteri; order Siluriformes; family Pangasiidae; genus Pangasianodon; species Pangasianodon hypophthalmus. The sequence continues at coordinate 15,007,162 of NC_069724.1, read as the reverse complement.
GGGCTTTTTTTTTTTTAGATGTTGTTGGCAAATGCTCATCTGGTCTTTGCTTTTGGGACCTACCAATGATTTACATCTTGTGGTAAACCCTCTTTATTTACTCTTGTGAAGTCATCTCTTGACTGTTGACTTTGACACAGATACGCCTATACTCTTACCTTCCGTGGTCCTTTGGAACTTTTGGTGTTCCTGACCAGTGCATTCTTTCTTTTTTACAACCAAATCCAAATGCAAATTCTACACATGAAATCAACTCTGCTTCTTTTTTTAGTAAAATAATGATGGAATAGCACACATCTGACCATAGAAAAGCTGAGTAGCCAACTGTCTACTTTTGGTCCCATAAAAAGGGGGGGACCACATATAAAAAGTGCTGTAATTCCTACACTGTTCTTATTCCTTGTTTAATTTCAACTTCAGTATACTGTAGTAGGCAGCTAAAATAACAATAACTTTGTCAAAATATTTATGGACCTGACTGTAATTTGAAGTGTCTTTTGAAGCAATAACGATGCTAAGACCCTTGAGGACTGGAATTGTAATACATCTGTAGTAATTATTGACATAATGTGTTATTTGCAAAAGTAAGTTGTATGTTGCAGATTTTTGCTTTTTATTCCTTTTCTAGATCACCTTCACAGACCTGCCGAAGACTGAGGATGTGTGAGGTAGAAGAATGGTTTCCTTTTTTTTTTTTTTTTTTTCTTTTTTCAGTGTGCATTGGTGCTCTCACTTAGCTCTTGTTTACAACATGATGGAATAAAATCTGTTTTTGCATGCCTCTAAAGCCCTATTTTGTGATCAGCAAACCAGGACCTACCTCAATGAGCTTGGAGTATAAAATCCATTTACATCCATTTCATACATATTTCAGAAATTAGAAACCACTCTCAGTGTGACACATGGTATGAGTCATAGGCTACATTCACAATATATACTTATTTATTATACTATATACACTTGTTAGAAGAGGAGACAAGAAGAAAATGGAGAAGTGCAAATACAATGAAAAATGGTAGGAGGATTAAAAATACCAGGACTAGTTGACACCATCAAGCAAGTGTTTTAAGGTTAGATGCAAAAAGTGTCGAGACATTTCAGTAAGGCACTTGATTCTCACATGAGAAGTACAAGCGTTATGCTAGCAGTCAAACTGGTAGCAGTTCCCTGGCCAGGAATCTAACGTGGGGCGCAGCGGTGAGAGTACTGTGGCCTAACCACTAGTCCTCCAGGGACCCTACAGAAGTCCAGATATAAAATTTAAATTTATCCCTAATGAGCAAGCCAAAGGCAACAGTTGTGAAGAAAAACTCCCTGAGGCGACAAGAGGAAGAAACCTTGAGCGGAAGCAGACTCAGAAGGGAACCCATGTTCATCTGGGTGCAACGACTAACATCCACAGCCAGCTTTAGGGTGTCTGTGTGGTACCATCCACATTAAACCCATGAACTGTAGGCTTTCCATGAGGGGCCATCTTCAGCAGCAGCGAGTGATTTTCAGGTGAACAAGGCAATTGTGAGGTCATTGCGATCTGCCATACATTTTGGATTATGAATTAATGAATAACAAGTGTACTCACTTAATAGGGAGTTTGGGCCTGCATTGATGCATAGATCTTCCAGTCGTGGTTTATAAGGACTCAAGAAGAGTCGCAAATCGTCTTTTAACCTGAGACTAGTGGCACAGAGGGAACATAGAGTAAGATGACCTCTAATGGGAGCAGCCGAAAGAACAACAACAACAGATCACTAACTTCCCATCTCTGAGCGCCATAGCATGGAATAACATGGAATTATGAGGGCACACCACTCAGCTGCAGTTCAGCATTATGACTGATGCAAACCCACTCAACCATGCTTCACAAGTGTTATGAAAGTGGACAACCACACTTTGTGAGACTTCTCACAGGCCATGCCTGGCATGAATTTTTTGTCACTGCCCCCAGCTACAATATAAGAGCCATCTGAAGAGCTGTTAGCCTATAAACTCCAAATTCCAAGTCTTCTGAAGCCATTCGATAGCTTTGTGTGAGAGAGACGGATACTCTTCCCTCCGCTGCAGAAGTCATCCATTCAGCATATACAAACAGCGTGTCGCGGTCGGTTACAACAGTCAGCACGGTAAAACTCTCTCCAAGATGTTCCACTGTTGATTTTGCATAATCTGTCGATAAAGGTCTGTGCTTTTGTATAAAAGGACTTTAGTGGATTTGAATTGTTTCCAATTCCAAATAAATAGTTTACGATCCACAAAAATTAAACAAATTAATTTGAAATTGTGGATTTTGGAGCAGCTCTACTTGGGAGAGCACATCTGGAGCAATAGTTATGGGTTGGCAACAGAAGAGTATATGGTGTTCTTAATTTACATTCAGACGAAACCTCATTTACATTGGAAGCGGGAAGATTAGGGTGAACTAGTATAAAACGCTTGAGTAAATGATGATCAGGATTCATTCTGACTCCGGTGGAACCAAGGTGCCTCATGTACTTTGTTACTGCTGTGCTGTAAATAAATCTCTTCTTCATCAATATTGTCGATGCCTCTTAATTTTTTCTGGCAACTCGTTCAATAGCAAGATGCAGCATAGAAAGAATCCCTGCTCTTGGACCAAGAGCGGGTAATTTTAGTTACAAAAAAAAAACACAACAGACATTCCTATGAGCATAGTTATTTTACAATAGTAATGACAAAGACATGTAAGACAAACAAGAAAAGACATGTAAGATAAACAAGTAAAGACATGATGGAAAATGAGAGAAGAAGGGAAAGACAAGAGGACAGACGACTACAGGCAAGTACAGTTAATCAACAGTGATCCATGTTTGAGCAATATTTCTTAAAACGGAGAGCAAAATGTGGACCACATAGAATAACCATGTAGTAGAAAATAAAGTCTCATAGTAACCTGCAAGGATAAGGCCTGTGTAATAATTTTTTCTTTCTTATTCTCAACATAGGCTACTAAAAGACAAAACCTACAATGCATTTCTCCTACTTACAAATATCATCAGCCAACACCAGATCTCATATCTGGGATTCATAGAAGTCCATTGCTGTCAAAAAACTACTAGAACTCCAAGAGCCTTACTGTTTGCTTTTCTCCGTTTTCTCAGTTTACTGTTTGCTCTGCACAGCACATCACTGCAAGGGCACTGATGACAGCAATAAATGGTCAACACATGTGAATGCCAGTACCATGATAATTGAGACTACGAATGAAAATCCTTCACTACAATAAGCTACCTTTATTTTTTCATATGTATGAAACCAGAAATTGTACATGTGATGAACTTCAAGTTTATTAAAGAGGTCATATTATGCTTTTTGGATTTTTTCCTTTCCTTTAGTGTGTTATCTAGCTTTTTTTATGCCTGTAAAACATCTGCAAACTTACAAAGCACAAAGTCCACACAAAACGGATTTACTCTCTACCACAGAAAACACTGCTCCTAAACTGCCTGAAACACCTTGCTTTTCTTCTGTGACTTATCTACATCACTATGTAACACACTTGTAAAATGCCTGCCTAGTTTGGCCCGCCCTCAAACAAAGCTAGAGCAGAGGCAGGGAAGACGTTTCGGTTTGACCATTCACAACAGAATGCTGACCAATCAGGGCAGAGGGACATTAGGGACAGGAGCTGAAACTGAATTTTTCAGACAGAGGGTGAAAAGAGGCGCTGCTGCAATGCACAGTATGACAAAAATAATGTTTTTTGAACATTAAAGCATGTAAGCCTATTCTAGTAGACCCCCAAAATATAATTATGAACCTGAAAATGAGCATGATGTGGCTTCTTTAATGCATGCTTTCATATAACAAATTGCCTTACCAAAAATGTAAGTACCTAAAAGATTTTTGAATATATTTTTTTTATGTGCCTTGGCATTTAAATAGGAACACTATTTATAGGAAGTTACTTGCGTAACTGGTTTGTTTTTCAAGAATTTAACTAGGAAGTAATAGAAGATTGTTGTTGTTACATAGGTCATCAAGAGAGAATGGACCTAGTTGCAAGTTTCCCCCTCACAGGGTGGAATTACCTTTCAATTCCATTACCCAAATGGCTCTCGGACATGCAGAGGTTTTCAGCTGCAAAGCCACATACAAGTACCAGCCAGTTTTTTAATCTACATTATTATTGTTGTAAATTTTATGATTTAGAAAAGTTTTTAACTGGTAACTGTTCCCTAGCATCTTATATGCTATGCTGGAGTTGAACGCTCTGCAACGGAGTCTCTCTGCCTGAGATTGTATAATCCTGATTTGACCATAACAGACTCATCAGCGGGGACCATTGGGGACTACATCACCCAGTCAACAACTTTGGTCAGTGGGTTGAAGTTGAAGAGGTAATTTCTAAATTTTCTCCTTTTTGATTGAAAACTAATTGCACTCTGTGAATATTTAACCTTAACCTTAAAATTAGCTGACACCCACACCACTAATCAATTTGTGATTGATTTAGACATGTTGAAGTTTGTCAGCAACATCCCTTTGTGGACTTGTATAATTTACATAGCAGACAAAAGAGAAGGATAGAGAAAATTTGCTTTTTTGTATCAATACAAGGAGGTGGTCCTTGGAGGATTACAAGATGAGCACAAGCTTTAACAGAATTGATTTTAATTACATAGCATGTCAAAATGAGCAAAGCGGCATAAACATATATATATTGTTCATAATGTTCAAAAAGGTTTCTCAAATTTTGTTTAGCGCAGATGGGTAATATTGTTTCCCGCACTAGTCTCATAGGTTCTAATATATTTACCCAGCTCTCACACTCACTCACACTCTCTCTCTCTCTCTCTCTCTTACTCTCTCTCTCTAACACCCACACACACACACACACACACACACACACACACACACACACACACATTGGGAGATATCGTCAGGGGTGCCTTGGTCAAAAAATGTTTGAACCACTGCTTTAGAGTAAGCCATTGCTTTCATTTCATCTTAAAGAGTTGCCTCTACCTGCATGGTTCTATTCACCTCTACGGTTGCCTCTACCACCATGCCTTACAGGGATGGCTCCTCTTCCTTTGGCAAAATATTGTATTTTTATTATAAATCTTTCCAATAACAGCCTTCTATTTTATTTAAAAACAAAAAATCCGGGGGGGGCCTGTGTGACCTGTGTGTTCACCGTTACATCAGCATCCCCCTAGCGCAGCATCCAGTGATACTCGCTAACCTTTTCATTTATTATTAACATAGTAACCAGAATTAAATGCTTACCCCCACCACTCCTTGTGTTTGATTGATAGGAGTGGCAAATTTTGACTAGCCTTTGACCCCTTCCCTTTTGCGCAGTGTAGTCCTTTATGAAGCCAGAAACTCAAGCATGTGTAGTAGTTTAAGGCTTATATCTCTGGCTTGATGCCAGCTGAACTGTGAGCATAGCTGTCAACTTTTCTACAAATACATGAGAGAGCCTGAGTGTGATTCCCCTTTTTAAGATGCTGATAATATAGCTTTATCACCTTACAGGGATGGCTTCCCTTCCTTTGGCAAAATATTGTATTTTTATTATAAAGATTTCCAATAGCATACTTCTTTTTTTATTTAAGGCATTAACATATTTTTGTTAATTATTGACCATAATTAATGTTATTAATTACACCTATATTTACCCTGTGATGATAAACCCATTTTCCACATTATGTTTCCTAAGTTAGTAGCACATAACACCAGCAAATATAACACATTGAAAATCTGCAACCCTTGACTACGTGAAGTGTTTATTCTATTTAGAGAACTGCTGCACAATTAGAGAATTACATGGAATTAATTATTTTTAGCATACCTAGTGCTAACCATATTTGTCATATTTCAAGAGATACAAGTTGATAGTATTTTTAGAAGGAAAGTGAAAAAATGGTTGTTTTATCATTGATGTTTTGAAGTTTGTGTGGTGAGTTTCTGAACTTGATATTGATTGCACTCCATTTATGATTTGTTCATCCATTTTTTAAAATACCGAGGACCACAATGGAAATAAGCCGATGGCTTTTTTGTGTATTTTAAAAAGCCATCGGCTTATTGTGACATGAGTATGAATTAGTCTTTTTGGACTTTTTTGTATTATGTCTTAAATTTTGTCAAATAAAACAAACAAACAAAAAAAGACACGTTACTTGGTTATATCTATAATTACATAGTTATATGAGCTCGGATAACATTGCTGTGATTACTTGGTTTTCCAGCCATGACTGGTTTTCCAGCCATTACTTGCTGAGTCTGAGGGAGCCTGGCCCCATGTCCAACTGTGTAAATGTGGTGAGGGCCAGTGTTCTGGAGACCACTTTAAGGACCTTCAGGAGCTGCCTTTAATCCCTGCAGACAGTTGGACATTGTATTTGTAATGTAGAGATTACACCGTTACCAGCAGGGGGTGGATGCAGTTGATGATGGGAAGGTGCAGTTGATGATGGTGGTCCTCCCCGGGAATTTCTCATGAAAGCAGTTCTGGAGTCATGGTATTTTGTGGGGCCGCAGAACTGCAAGAGCCTTGCTCTTGATTCTCTTGGTATGTACATCTGTTGTGTAATATAGTAGGGAGCAAGTTGTATAATTTAGTGAAAAAAAATTTATTTGCAACAAGGTTTCCCAAATTTCAGAAATATGTAAAGGTGTAAAATTCCATGGGAATTAACAGGAATAAAATGGAAATTTAGGAAGTATTTACTCAGGCTGTATGTACCATGTTGTATGCAGAGAGAAACACAAACCTTTTAGAAGCAAATCAGAAGAAATTCATCCTAATAGTAAATAAAAATTAGTTATATGACCTGAAGTTTCATTAAATTAGTTGACTATGTTGGGTTGCATGCAGAGGGTTGTAATTTTACTGCCTTCCCATTAAATGGGATGCTAAAAGTCTGTCAGTGAAGCCACTCTGCTCATCTGGATAACCAAGAACAGACCCCTTTTTCTTTGAATGGTGAGTCATCTGTATCTAAGAATCTTTCATACATATCATAATTTTACTTTCATATTTGAGGTCACTGGTAAATTACTGACAACCCAAAGTGGTTGTCAAAAAATACAATATCACAAATATTACAATATTACAATATTATTACAATATTATTACAATATTACAAATATGTTTTTCCACGTATACCAGCTTCTATGCATGCACTATCCAGTTGATCTGCTATGGAGTCCTAGTTTACCATGGTGACCACTTTGGGAAGTGTTCAATATTAATTGAAAATGTAACATTTCGACTCAAGATGCTGTAAATGATAATTTTACTAAACATAATTACATCACAATTATTTTCTCGGAATATGTTTACTTTGTAGCAAGTACTTTCTGTTACAGTTCAGAAAAGAAGAGTACCCAAATGCAGGACAAATGCAGAAATTAACAAAAGTAAACTTTAATAAAACTGACAGGTGGAGTAGACAAAGGCACTATCCAGTTGGGGGAATCCAGCTGGGAAATCCAGAAACAAACAGGTGAAATCTAAACAAAGTCAAACAAAACAAATTCTAAGAGTAACCAAACAAAAGAAAGAAAGAAAAAAAAAGGAAAGAATGACACGAGGAACACTGGCAATGGATCACAGGGTACAAACGCAGGATTAACAGACAAATTGACATAATCAGTGAGGAAAGGCTGGCCAATAAATAGACAGAACTGATAGGATAACGAAACACAGGTGAGTACAAAATTGGAGTGGCATAGAACTCGCACAAAGACAGACGGGGGAGACACAGACAGGGAAGCAAAGGAGACACAGGAAAAGGGAAAACAGAAACACATGGAAAGAGCAAAGGAAAAAAAGGGACATGGCAGAGACCATGACACTTTCGCTGTTGCTGCGAACTTAAGTGTTACAGATTCTTTTAAAACTACCATCATTATATAGACTTTCTCTGGATGCTGGCAATTGCCTGTACATGAGATTGTAGATATGGAGTGCACAGCATGAATGCAGGGTTGCAGTAAAACTAAATTTCAATGTAAATGTAAATAAAACTAAGTTTCAATGTATTTCAAACAAATCATGCTGCAATACCTAGTATTGCCGTTATTACAAGTAATTCCTTCCAAAATAAGTTCACTATAATAAGATATGATTTTTTTTTTTTTTTGATACTGGGGGAGAATTTCCCAAAAGTTTACAACTCTAATTGCAAGACTGATAAAAATGTCTCATGTCAATTATTACAGGCTTGTCCAGGGGAACTTATAAGATGATGAAATCTGTCTGCCTTGTCCATGGGACCCGGTGTGCTGTCCAGATGGCTGTTTGCACAGGTGTCAGGGCTCTCTGCTCCCTCAGTGGACATAACGAAGGTTGACGACACAGAGCTGTGTGATCAACTGGACAGGTAAGTTTTATATCTGCCCCCTTTGTTGTATCATTTTGATACCAAAGGTAGAATCTGTAATGTCGTTAAAACAGCAACCTCTAGGCCAAAGAGCCCTCTTGGTATTGTGCTTTGTTTACGTATTTTGTTTTGGTCTGATGAGTGGGTATAGATGAGTGGTTGCTATTTATGGCCATACCAGACAGCTCTGGAAAAAAATCATAGTACAATAAGTTACTACCCACTAAAATCAAACTTGCACATCGAAAAAAAAATAATGTGAAATAAAGTGCTTTACCAATAGGGGCAATAGGGCTATTTTGCCTACAGGTCAATGTTTGACTGCATTAAAGAGTTTACGTTCAATCAACACTGACAGATATTTTTGACTGTACTGTACTGTACTGTAGTGCTTTTACACTGAACCAAAGTTTAAGGTTAGTATAATTTAAATGTTTTTTTTTTTTACTGGCGTTCAAATCCAACTCAAGTTTTGTAGTGAATCTGGCATTATGTAGCTATTTTGCAAAGAAGAGTCACAGTTCACATTGACTGAAACAACAGCTTAATCTTCAACAGAACCTCTTGTCTTGCCAACCTCAACTTCTAGATCCAAAGTGCAGAGACCATTGAAGAGGCCCGCACAGCCATGGTGGAGGCATCAAACAGACCTGGTCCAGGCCGCCCTAACCTTTTATGTGGAGGGACGGTTGGAGATGCTCCTGAAACAGTAAGATTGTTCAAACTTGATCACCCCTTCTGTATGAACACATAAATTAAAAGTAAAAACAACATAAAGTGTCTTAGTAAGGTGTTGGGCCACCACGTGCTACCAGAACAGCTTCACTCTGCTTTGGTATTGATTCTACAAGTCTCTGGAACTCTATTGGAGGGATAGAACACCATTCTTCCAAAAGATATTCCCTCATTTGGTGTTTTGATATTGGTGGTGGAGAGCCCTGTCTAACCCGTTGCTCCAAAATCTCACATTGGTGTTGAATTAGGTTGAGATCTGATGACTGTCAAGGCCAGAGCATATGATTCACATCATTCTCATCAAACCATTCAGTGATCCCTCATGCCCTATAGATGCCATTGTCATCCTGGAAGAGACCACTCCCATCATGATAGAAATGCTAAAAGAACAACTTTCTATTTATTTGCAGTGACCCCTCCAAGTGTTCCCTCTAAGGGACAAGTAGACCCAAACTATACCAGCAAAATGCCCTCCCACACCATAACAGGATCACCAGCCTGTAGGGGTTAAGGGTTCAGGTTTTTCCTTTAATTTGTCACCTGTCTGTACATTTCTTTTGCATGCCAAATATTGATGCAACCCTACTGATAATAGAAGATGTTTGAATCTGAGAACATATGTCCTTATCTTAAAGGCTGAAGGAAGGACTAGGAGTGTTGGGGTTATTAATGGCCTAGAAGTGCACTCTGCACTTATGGAGGACCTCTTCTGTGGTAGAGCCTTTATGACCAGGAGCCTTGTTGGCTGCCTCCTCTTCTCAGTGGAGTACTCCCCAAGAAGAAGCAGTAGGAGGGCTTTGGAGGAGGTAGCAGTTGATGGGACTGGCTGATCGTGGTAGAAGTTGAGTTCATATAATTATATATAACAACAAAATATATTTATATGTATAAGTTACACAACTAAGCCAATGATTAGGGATTGCTTGATACCACCTTTTAATTGCCCACACCACAACCTTGAGTATCTACTGATACCAATCCGACAGTCTTCCACAAACAACTATGCTGTTATTTATATGGATGCACTTTGCAAGATGGCCGTCTAAAAAAACATCATGCTGAAACTGTGAAACAAATACTCTATTCCCATAAAGGAAGAAGAGGGTAGCCCACTGCATGACTACATGACTCAGTTTTTATCATATGTAAAAAAACATTATCAGCCGGCATGCTCTCTAAACATTGGTATCGGCCAGTGAAAAACCATTAATAGCCACTGGACTAGGAGTAAATGCTCATAATATACAATGTGACTGTGTAATTAATGACTGTGCAAATGTGTAGTAACTTTACAAATGTAACTTTACAAATGTAAAGTTACAATTGTAAGTGTTAATGATTTGAAATATGAATTTTATGAAAATAAATGAATATCACCAGTACATTCTTTAGATAATTGTATATATGTTATATAACGCAGATGTGTTTGTCTTGTTGTTTAAGAATCTGTTACTTTGGTTTATATGTTACAGATGGAGATGCAGAGGTCCAGGAAGATGGTGGGGACCTCATCGAAGTGACCTTGGAGGATGTGCTGGTGTTTGCTTCAGGGGCATCTGCCATACCTGCCTTTGGTTTTAGGGAGATTCCAACAATCTCTATAATGACCTGAATGGCATCAGGCGGATGTTCCCAGAAGCAAACACCTGCACCATCACTTTGAAACTGTCCCTAAGTCATGATTATGGAAAATTATATGATTTCGGGGATCATTCAGTCCCCAATGTTTGGGGTAGCTTAATGAATTTGCTGTATATTCAATTGGCTCTCAACATTTTGAACCAATTTTGAACAAACATCAATTGATTATACAACTGATTACAGTTGTATAATCAATTTGATGTTTGTTCAAAATTGGTTCAAAATGTTATTGAATGAGGTCTTTAAACATTTAAATGATGACCTAAACCTTGACTGTCTGTTATTCTTCCTACCAAAGAAAATTTTCAGTCTAACATGATATTTAATTTAACTCTGTATACATGATTTTATGGTCAGAGTTTTATAGGATATAACTGCAGTGGTGAAAGTAGATTTGACATCTAACTGGTGATGTCAGTCTGTTCGCTAGCAACAAAATTCCAGTGAAACTGTCTATACACACAACAACACAGACTGAAGAACATGGACTTTAACAATATTTTTCCATCATTCAAGGAATATTGTTTTTAATGTCACTTTCACATTTCTGGTACAAGCTGGACTAACTCACAGGATTTAAAGATTTAGTATAGCATATAGTTAAATTAAAAAGAAAATTAAAAAGATATTAACAGTTGGTGGCAGTAATGCTCCGGGGTATAATTATTCACAATTAAAAAAGATGTCATCAGCGAAGCCCACACGCTCTTCTCTTCCCAGTCTGCAAATGGATTTCTGTCGGGAAGCTGTGCAGGTAAAATCATAACCACAAACATTTGGAGAGCCAAATCGATTGCATCTACGTTGCATGATGCCTTCAATCTCTGTACGTAAAGGTTTCTCCTTCAATTTTCTGTACCTATAATCTGTCATCAGTAATCCAGTTCTCTCAAGATGGGTGTAGGCCCTGTGGAAGATGATGCCAAGCAGTGTAGCAAAGTATGCTATAAAGTGTAGCAAGTTTAATAATTAAACTTGTATTTTAACTACATTTTGCAGTAGCTTACAAATATTGAGCAATATTTCCATAGTGATTCAAGTAGTTCAATATTTGAACTACTTTTTTGTGATTTTTTGTGATTTTTTTGTGTAGTTAACTACTGAAACTACAACCAAATTTGGGATATAAAAGGAAGGGAATGATTTTTAATTCCAGCCCCATCATCCAGACCGCTGTGAAAGCATGGGCAATGCATTCTTCACGTAGCCACCACCACACACTTAAGTAAATCTGCTGTGTGCAATACCCTCACCTGGACTCTAGTTTACTCTAGTATACAAACCCAAAGCTGACATTCCTTGCACTTTTCCATAGTTGGGTATTAGTTTTTTGGTTTATGTTTATCCCAATAGTATGCTATAACCTGTGGACAAGTGGACAATTTGTGTGTGGCATTTTTGCTGGCAAATGACTTTTTTATTACGTTTTGTTATAATTTCATATCATATGTACATTGTCAATTTGATCTTTTTTCTTTTTTTTTTTTTTAAAGTACATCTACCTTTTCTAAGTAGCTTTAGTTAACCAAACTATATTTCTCCATAGGGTAGCTTTGCCAGGAGCCAGGATTGTTTGCTCTTTTGTTTGCTTGCTTGAACTGTATAAATAAACCAGAAAAATGCATAGACCATGTTTGGACAATAGACTTCTTTTGCTTGTGTATATTACATGCTCGTGGTGCATATGATTATGATTTTGAATTAGATTTTTGACAAATAGCCATTATAGACTCTTTGGCTATGTTATAATATATTATGATGTAGGCCCAGGCCACAATAATGCTGACATTTTCTGACCATTTAAACCAGATTAGGAAATGGACAAATATTTTGTTTTTGGGAGATGATGAAAATATTTTATACTGTGTCTTTTCTTTTTGCCATCAAAGTTTTTATTAATTTTTCATTTCAATCAGTCATTATACATACATATGACTCATGAATGTCTTATGTTAGCGCTTACATCTGATATGAGTCAACTTTTTATTCAATTATTTTGAAATACTAGGGTTATGGAAACTGAGTTATGGAAATCACATCTCTATACAAAACTGCATAGTTTTTGCCTTAAAATACATAGTATATAAAAAAAGCTGAGGCTCTTGTGGTTCCAATAACCACAATTTCATTTGGTCATAATTATTTTTTGCTAAAAGATTGCCAATTCCAAGCCTTAACCTATTTATCCCCTTTCCATGTAAGCTAGCATGGCAATGTGACCTCTGCTATCAATATACTTCTGCTATCAATATTATATAAGCCAACTTTTTATTCAATTATTTTGAAATTTTAACTCTATTATTACAACTAAGCCTGCTAATGAAAGGCAAAGTAACTCTAATGACATAGAGGCTAGCTTGCTATAACCAAATCAACCAGGTACATTGCTGGGTTATTTGGTGATAACTGGAAAAACAAAGTTACTGCAGATGACACATTGTAGATGTCAAGTAGCTTCTCCCGTGGCCCATTCTCTGAGGAGAGGGGTGATGATGCTTCTTCTCTAAAGTCATTGGTCATGGCATCAGTTCACCTCAAGGTAAGCAACAATCGACATGATTGGCTGCTTAGTTGACAAATCAACCAGGTGGGTCAGCTTTCACACCCCATAATATAACTGTTATGAACTTTTCAATGTGGAGCGAGGCTCGCCCATGATTCCAAAAAGCAAGGCTGCTTTAAAGTGCATCATTCTGCGCTTTAATGTACAGGGTGGTTTTCTCAAGAAACCACCCTGTCCCAAAGTCACTAGCTAATCACAACCCAAAAATGGGTTGAGTTCAGGTTTTTTAATCACATGTTTGATAACTGCTAGTTTAAAAGATTTAGGAACATAGCCATAGCTTCTTAGAAGAATTGATTATTTTTAGAAGAGGTTCGAATGCTTCTGGAATTATCTGTTTGAAGAAACAGGTAGGTAAGGTATCTAGTTGATGATTTTGATGAGGAAATTAGTCCTAAAGCAGTCCTAATGCCTAAAAAGCAATTGTAGTCCTAAGCCATCATAGCAAAACTGTTCATATCAATTTAAGTTCAAAGCCAGCTTCACTGTTTCTAAGTGGTACCATCCACAATAATCTCATGTAACTTTAGGCTGTCTGTGTGGGGCCAACCTCAACAGCAGTGAGTGGTTTCCAAGTGATGAGAAATACAACCAGAAGTAGGGCATCAGGATGGATCAGGCAGGTCTGGAGAGCTGAAGGGGTCAGGATCACTGGCATCTCAGGGGTAGCATGTGTAGAAAAGCGAGAGAGAGGGAGGGAAAGAGAGAGAGAGATTGTTAGGTATGCTAATTGTCACATAATGGTTAAAGACTATGTACTCTGTGTGCAGAGTGCAAGCAGGGACTCTGGCAAGACAGCATAACTAAAAGGGAGTACACACAATAAAACACAATAAAAAGAAAGCTCTGCCCCTTGTTGTAGCCTTCACTATTCAAGGTAGCATCAAGTAACCTAACCGGAGTAGGACTAACTGGAGCTTGTTTATGCACCTACTGGAACATCCAGGCAGTAAGGCATGTTTATGCAATAATCCAACCTAGAGGTAATAAAAGCATGAACTAGTATTTCTGCATCGTGTAGTGACATTAAATTTCTTATCTTAGCAATATTTCTGAGATGAAAGAAGGCTATCCTAGTAATATTATCTACATGCGTTTCAGATGAAAGACTGGAGTCAATAATCACACAAAGATCTTTTAGTGCTGCACATGATGAAACAGAAATGCCATCCAGAGATGCTATCTGGTTTCTGCAATCAGAAACCATACTTCTAGCTGCATTTGTTCCTACTTCTGTCTTGTCAGAATTAAGTACAAGGAAGTTAATAAGCAGCCAGTGTTTACACATTACACATTCCTCAACTTTATTAAGCTGGGGTCTCTCATCTGGCTTCCCTGAAAGGGGAGTAAATCATTCTAATCGCTGATCTGGATGGCATTCTGTGTGTCATCAGCATAACAGTGGAAGCTACTTCCATGTTTATGAATAATTTTACCCAGCGATAGCAATATATAAAGAAAAAAGGGCCTAAAACAGAACCGTGTGGAACACCAAACTTTACTTTAGTATGAGAAGACATCTACAAGTTTGATAACAATCAGTCAAATAAGACCTGAGCCAGGAGAGGACCGTTCCCTTAACACCAACAACATTTTCTAGTCTATCAAGTAATGTAAAGTATGTAATGTAAAGAAAAGTAATGTACTGCTATTTGTACTGGTTTGATAAAGGGGAGGTTTGATATTGGCCTATAGTTGGACAACTGACAGGGGTCGAGGTCGGGTTTTTTAATCACAGGTTTGATAACTGCCAGTTTAAAAGATTTAGGAACATAGCCATAGCTAAAGGAAGAATTGATTATTTTTAGAAGAGGTTCGATTGCTTCTGTAATTATCTGTTTGAAGAAACATGTAGGTAAGGTATCTAGTATACAAGTTGATGATTTTGATGAGGAAATTAGTGAAATGAGTTTGGTCTCTCGAAGGGGAAATCGTTCTAATTGTTCTTCTGTTATGATTATATTATTATCTACAGAGTTATCAAATTGTCTGATTTTAAATTTATAGTCTAAATTTTTTTGCCAGATATTTTCAATTATGTCATTAAAAAAATTCATGAAGTCATCTCTGCAACATATTGATGGTGTGCAGGAACTTGTTACTGTGGTGGTCTTATTCAGTAGTTATTTTTAACTACTGAAATACTGTAGTTATTTTTGCTACAGTATTAAATAAGAATCTAGGATTGTTTTTGGTATCTTCTATTAGGGTGGAGAGCCTAGGGCATTGATCTAGCAGCTCTAAGAGCTTTTTTATAGCTCAGGAGGCTTCCATGCAGTGAAATACTACCAATTTAGTTTGACGCCATTTACATACATTTTTGAGTGATGGTGCGACAGGAGCGTGTATGATTGTTATACCAGGGTACTATTTTTTTCTCTCTAATTATTTTTTGTTTCAGTGAAGCATGTAGCAGAACATCGACTAAGCATCTAGCATGTAGCAGAACATCGACTAAGCATTTAGTTGCCTGATCAATTTCTGTGGGGTCAGATCAATCATAGTTGATAACTCTGGGAGATTATTGATAAATCTCTGTGCAGTAGCTGACATGAATGTATGTTTGACCTGGTAGCATGGTAAATTGCATATGTTATGACTAAGACACATTTAAAACGAGATGAGGTAATGATCTGAGATAGCTTCAGACTGTGGAAATGTGACTATATTTAAAATGAATGTTTTAAATATAACATTCGCTCAAGAGTGTGGCCACCATTATGACTGTTATGTTCTGATTAACCCATACTGAATCTAGAATGGACACAACCGCTGTTCTCAAAGGGTCTTCTGGATAATCAAAATTAATATTAAAGTTTCCAACAATTAACACTTTGTCTAAAGAAACAACCAGGTTTGAAATGAAGTCAGCAAATTCAAAAAGAAATTCAGAATATGGCCCTGGGGGTCTGTAAAGAATAATTAGTGGAATCAACTGGGTAGACTTATTTTTTTGTGGCTACATATGTACAAGAACTTCAAAAGCATTGAATTTGAGTTTCGTGTGACACCTAGATTATCATTATAAATAACTGCAACACCTCCTTCTCTGCCAGTTAGACGGGGCTGCTGTAACTGTATCCAGGAGGATTAGCTTCATTTAATGCTACCTACTCATTTGGTTTAATCCACGTTTCTGTTAAACACAGTACCTTTCAGATCAAAGGTACTGGCTGTATGATTTAATGATTTAACTTTATGGTAATTAGGTTACTACAGCAAACCTTCTGAGTTTTTCTACATTTTTGTTTAGCTTGGGTCTCATTATAGTGGAACCTGAGTCGTCACTCAGGTTCCACTATAATGAGACCCAAGCTCAGTGCAGCTAGCGGACGGTCAGTTTACCCTGCTTGTAAACTGGCCTTGGCTCTAGATTGTCACCGATTAACTAGGCCTGTTCTGAGACTATGAACTATGCTGCAAGAAATGAGAACAGCACCAACCTTACCCTCAAAACTACTCCAATTAAAGCCAACATTGTTTTCGAAGCACCACCTCTACATCCAGCGGTTCAGTGACCATACTCTTTCTAACCTCTGATTGACAAAGGCATATAGCAATCCCGCAACTCCGGCATTGGAGCCCTCACAGCTCCTACATGAATCTATCATGACTATGACATGACTATCTTTGAAAACCTATGCCTGCCTAATAAACTTGCCTAATAAACCTAAGATTACCTGCAATGCCCAGCACTCTGTCTCCTGGTATATGCACCTAACTAGTGCTGCTGCTAGTGCTGCTAAAGGCCTATCTGATTTCATGTGACTTAAGATAGAGTCTCCTATAACCAGAGCTCTTTCAGGGTTCTTAGTGGGTGCTTCACTGAGGAGAGCAAACCTGTTAGACACGTGAAGTGGAGAGGAGTGGTGCTCCCGTGGGCGAGCCTTAGCATTAGCTTTGGCTTTGCAGTTATGCCGCTGAGCCGTCACCCATTTGCCCCGCTGTGAGGGCTCTAATGCTGGAGTTGGGGGATTGCTAACTCCACCTAAAGCATCCAGAATTTCCCCTACAGAAGCTCTCACTCTCTAGAGGCTGGATGTGCACCTCTAATGCTGCAATCTTCTTAGAGAGCTAACTAATATACACTTAGCACAAATAAAGCTATTACTAATGACTGAGGAACATCCTGCTCTCAACACACTGGAAAATCTGAATGTTTGCCATGTTGAGTGTTTAACATACCTTAGTTGCAGATGCACCTTAGTTGATATTATTTTAGACAGATCCGACATGGATGGCCTCCGCTCACTGTCTTTAGACAAAAACAAAAGTGTTCTTCGAGAAAATGAAAATGTGCCAAATTATTGAAAAAACGGTATAATTTAAATGGCGATGTAAACAATTCGAAAACAGGAACTATGTCACAGCTATTTGATCCATTTTTCTGCCTATTATGCAAAATATTTTGACCCAAATATTACTGAGAACAACAATGTTAACATACCAATTTTAAATAAATTAAATGTCTTAACATTAGACACTTACTAACTGAGCCCCTTGTCTCTCTCTCTTAAGGCTAAAGTTGATTTTGTGGGAGAACAACATTGAAAAACTTACCTTTCCTGATGGCATATGAGAGTCACTTGATGACCTGCTCACCTCAATTAAGTCTGCCTTTGGGATAAATGGCAACATCAGACTTCATTACATGGACCACGATTTTGGCAATGATTTCTTCAATCTGAATTCTATTGCTGCCTTTAAGGATTGGGGGACAGTCAAGGTGATCCATCAGCAAACCAGTCCACCTCTAAACAGTACCACTGAGACTGTATCATCTCATTCCTCTTCATTTGACATCTGTTGCTTCAAACGAGACAATAATCCTGTCATCCCCTGAATCCAGGTAATCACAAATGGAGCAGTGGCCAAAGGACTTACCAATTCCCCGCTTTTCACTTGAGACTGAGCTCCAGCTTGAGAATGGAAATTCTGACTACCATGTGAGCCAAAAAACTTTTACAGTGAGCTCACAAACAAAGTCTTATATACTGAATAGACAAGCGGAGCTAATTTTCAAACACACATTTCAAACACAGGATGTACATTTCTGCCTAGTTGCAGAGGCCTTGATCAAGAAGCACCCTTGTTTGAAAGAACCTGGGTCTTTCAATGGCTGCTAAGGTACATCCTCTTTGTTTCAGTGACTGAAGCATAAAATGGGAAACTACAGGACATAGCTCAATTTGCAGGGGTGCGTAGAGGTATCTGTTAGTTTACAGACACCTCTATGCACCCCTGCAATTTGAGTCACTTGAAGCCACTGAAAGCCAAAGCAGCCATAGATGCTTTCCCTGCAAAAATAAAAGTCAAAAAGCTGAAACGAGCAGAAGCAAACTTTTACCCTTCCTTCCCTGTTGGACAGTCTCCAGATAGTCTTGGGATAAATGGCAGAGACTTGAACTTTTAAGCTTGAGAAAAGGAACAATGAAAGGAACAATGTTAAGGAAAAAATGGCTCTGACATTTGCCTACAGATTGCAGGAAGTGGTGGGCCAGGAGCCCCGGGTCAAGGATTTCAAAGCAAGATGGCCTGCGCTGTACAACTTGAAAGACGTAATAACAAAAGAAGAAAAAAAAAATACAAATGTAACTGTTTTTGACAATTTCTTGGTCATTATATGGGCTTGCTCCCTCTTTAGGGACATGCTTTTGTTTATTTTTGGTTTGAGAAGACATCTGACATCATGCAAATCTTGGATCAGGTACTTCTGTGTCTCTTACATTACTATGGACAGTTTTTCATAAGGAAAAATAAATCTCTCCCAACTAATGCTGTAAACTATACAGGGAACTCTGTTGTAAATCTTTCTGGAGGGTCAAAAATATGGCAGTTTCACCAGAAGTAAGATGACTGAAACATCAGGATTCTAAGAGCCAGGTTATAATAAAAGAGATGGTTTATTGCATGCACAAAGACAGCCTGGGCATGCGATGGTCTAAGTATAAGTTGGGCACAGTCAACATTTATTCTAATGCGTACGTGCAAAGGACACACTCAAGACATATTATAGATAATAACCAAGTCTAATAAGAGGAAAAACATAAGAGAGAAACTTAAGAGAAAAACATAATCAAGGACAAAAACATCATGACCCAAAAAAACAGGAGTGAGCAATTTGGCCCTTCACAGCATGCAAATCTCTTTAGAAAATGGTAATGGTGTTCTTTTGTTTCATTTACACTACTTTAGGATTCCCAGGGAGATGATGCCCAGAGAGAGCTGGAGCAGATCGCCATGGCGGTATTTGTTATTCAGAAGGAGGGGGAAGAAAAGCAAGAACCACTGTATAAGCTTTGAACCTTTGGAGACATCTTTTGTTGTTCAAACTGCAAAAGCAGAACAAAGGTAAGCAATTGGGTGAGCCAGGTTCAGGACATTGAGGACATCCAAGAAGCAGGGCACAGACTGACAGTTCATTCAAACAGACATTTCATTCAAAACTTCCACTTCTTCAGTGACGATGCCAGAAGCTGATGTTGCAGCTTGAACAGCAAAAGTGTCTTCAAAGTTTCAAAGCCTATATGACTCCAAGTCAAATACTGTTATTTATATACGGTTTATATACCGTTATTTATATAAGAATGTATGCAGGTGTATGTAAGAATGTGTCTTTTAGTTATATGGTTGTTTATAAGAACGTCTGGTCGTATGTCAGATTGTGTCTAGTTGTTTGGAAGAATGTCTCAAGTTATATGGTTGTGACAATTGCATGGTTCACCTTAACTGGGCATGGGTAACCACGCTCAACACCACCAAGCTGTTGTAAGATATTTCCAATATCTTAATATTTTACCTTGCTCAGTTTAGGGCGTAAACATGTTCAGTGCAGTTAGAGCACAGAAATTTTAAAATGCAAAAAGGTGATTGTATGTTTGAAGTGAATCATGTTTGAGGTCATTTTTCATCATAAACATGTAAAAAGTCATTTAACAGCAACACACACACACAGCTGCGTTTGAGCCATTGATTGAAAAATGATTTTAAGCCATTGATTGATTTAATTTTTAAAATAAACATGCATGTTTGAAGTCATTCTTCATCATAACTATGTGAAATCATTCATTTAACGTTTACACACACACACACGCACACACACAGCTGCGTATAAGCCATTGATTGAAAAATCACTTTCTAAACCTCCTGGTTCCGTGAAACTCTCTGAATAGCTTTTTAAGCCCTCAGTCGTGTGCACACATGGGGATTTGTTATGAAATGGTCTTTTACAGCGCACATGATCAGAACAAGATTTCAAAACAACTGTTTCCATTGTTTTGACTTTTTGTCCGTTTATTAATCAGATTTTGAATTTTAATATAAACAATCATGTTTGAAGTCATTCTTCATCATAACCAAGTGAAATCATTCATTTAACGGCTGCACACACAAACACAGATACACACACATGATCTGTGATGGGAATGATAGAAAAGTCTATCATTCGTGAATGCGAATGATAGAAAAGTCACTTTCTAAAGCTTCTGGAGCCGTGAAACTTTCTGATTAGCGTTTTTAGCGTCCTGTCGTGCGCACACATGGGGATTTGTTGTAAAATAGTCTTTTACAGCTCACATGATCAGTACAAGATTTCAAAACAATTTTTTTGACTTTTTCCTCTCTTTAATATTCAAATTTTGAATTTTAATATAAACAATCGTGTTTGAAGTCATTTTTCATCATACCCATGTGAGAAAAGCAATTTAACAGCAACACACTCGGATTCGTGAATGCCAATGCTCGAAAAGTCACTTTCTAAACATTTTCTTCTGGAGCCGTGAAACTCTCTGTATAGCGTTTATAGCGCCTGTAGCGCTCATTCATGTGCACATATGGGGATTTGTTATGAAATAGTCTTTTACAGCGCACATGATCAGTACAAGATTTCAAAACAACTGTTTCCCTTGTTTTAACTTTTTGATACTTTGCTATCCAAATTTTGAATTTTAATATAAACATAGATGTTTGAAGTCATTCTTCATCATACTCATGTGAAAAAAAGTAAATTAACAGCAACACACATGTTTATGCGACTGATCGAAAAGTCACTTTCTAAAGCTTATGGAGCCGTGAATCTGTCTCTGTAGAGTTTTTAGCGCCTGTCGCGATCATTCGTGTGCACACATGGGGATTTGTTAGAAATTAGTCTTTTACAGCGCACACGATCAGAACAAGATTTATAAACAACTGATTCCATTGTTTTCACTTTTTATCTCTTTAGAATTCAGATTTTGAATTTTAATATAAACATACATGTTTGAAGTCATTCTTCATCATACCCATATGAGAAAATTAATTTAACAGCAACACACTCAGCTTCCTGAATGCGAATGATCGAAAAGTCACTTTCTAAAGCTTCTGGAGCCGTGAAACTCTTTGTATAGCGTTTATAGCGACTGTACCGCTCGTTTGTTTGCACACATGGGGATTTGTTCTGAAATAGTCTTTTACAGCGCACATTATCAGTACAAGATTTCTAAACAACTGTTTCCATTGTTTTGAGTTTTTATCTCTTTAATATTCAAATTTTGAATTTTAATACTAAATGTTTGAAGTGATTCTTCATCTTCATTCTTCATGTGAGAAAAGTAATTTAACAGCAACACAGTGAAATCTTCCATTTAACGGCTACACACACAAACACAGAAACACACACACACAACTGCGTGTAAGCCATAGCTTGAAAAATTACTTGTTTCTGAATTTTAATATAAACAATCATGCTTGAAGTCATTTTTCATCATCACATGAAAAAAGTAATTTAACCGCAACACACTGAGCTTTGGTAGGCGAATGCTGGAAAAGTCACTTTCTAAAGCTTCTGGAGCCATGAATCTGTCTCTGTAGAGTTTTTAGCGCCTGTCGCGCTCATTCATGTGCACACATGGGTATTTGTTCTGAAATAGTCTTTTACAGCGCACATGATCAGTACAAGATTTCTAAACAAATGATTCCATTGTTTTGACCTTTTGTCCCTTTACTATTCAGTTTTTGAATTTTAATATAAACAATCATGTTTAAAGTCATTCTTATCATATTCATGTGAAAAAGGTGGCAACACACTCAGCTTTGTATTCGAATGATCGAAAAGTCACTTTCTAAAGCTTCTGGAGCCGTGAAACTCTTTGGCTCTCAGGCTTTTATAGGTAGGCGAATGATCGTAAAGGTAAAAAGGTAATTTAACAGCAACTCACTGAGCTTTGATAGGCGAATGATCGAAAAGTCATTTTCTAAAGCTTCTGGAGCCGTGAAACTAGTTTCTAGCGCCTGTAGCGCTCATTCATGTGCACACATGGGTATTTGTTCTGAAATAGTCTTTTACAGCGCACATGATCAGAACAAGATTTCTAAACAACTGATTCTATTGATTTGATTTTTTTGTCTCTTTAGTATTCAAATTTTGAATTTTAATATAAACATAGATGTTTGAAGTCATTTTTTCATCATAACCATGAAAAGTCATGGAATAGCAACACACAACTGGGTGTATGCGAATGCTCGAAAAGTCGCTTTCTAAAGCTTGAAAGCTTCTAAAGCGTGAAACTCTCTGAATAGCGTTTTTAGCGCCTGAAGTACTCATTCATGTGCACACATTGGGGATTTGTTATGAAATAGTCTTTTACAGCGCACACGAGCAGAACAAGATTTCAAAACAACTGTGTCCATTTTTTTGACTTTTTGTCCCTTTACTAAACAGATTTTGAATTTTAATATAAACTATCATGTTTAAAGTCGTTCTTATCATATCCATGTGAAACAAGTATTTTAATAGCAACACACTCAGCTTTGTTAGGCGAATGATCGAAAAGTCACTTTCTAAAGCTTCTGGAGCCGTGGAACTCTGAATAGCGTTTATAGCGCCTGTAGCGCTCATTCGTATGCACACATGGGGATTTGTTAGAAATTAGTCTTTTACAGCGAACACGATCAGTATAAGATTTCAAAACAGCTGTATCCATTGTTTTGATTTTTTATCTTTTTTAGTATTCAAACTTTGAATTTTAATATAAACATACATGTTTGAAGTCATTCTTCGTCATAACCAAGTGAAATCATTCATTTAACGGCTACACACACAAACACAGAAACACACACAACTGCGTGTAAGCCGTATTCCGTGAATGTTTCTGTATAGCGTTTTTAGCGCCTGCAGCGCTCAATCGTGTGCACACATGGTGATTTGTTATAAAATAGTCTTTTACAGCGAATATGATGTATATGATGATTTATTTATAAAACTCCTTGTTCCGTGAAACTCTCTGAATAGCGTTTTTAGCACCTGTAGCGCGCAATCGTGTGCACACAGGGATTTGTGGCAAAATAGTGTTTTACTGCGACCTTAATCAGTACAACATTTCAAAACTTCTGTTTCCATTGTTTTGATTTTTTTGTCCCTTTACTATCAAATTTTGAATTTTAATATAAATATTCATTGTTTGAAGTAATTTTTCATCACAACCATGTGAAAAAACTAATTTAAGAGCAACATCATTTGTGTGTGAGTGATTGAAAAGTCCCTATTTAAAGGTCCTGGCACCGTGAAACTCTCTGTATAACTCTTGATGAACACACTCCTATTCACACATTGGTTGAAACACAGTTTGTTTTATAGAGCACCGTCCTGGCACCGTGAAACTCTCTGTATAGCCTTTTAAACTCCTATTCACACATTGGTTGACAAACAGTTATAGAGCACAATACATGATTTCTTTTTTTTCGCTATCGAATCATAACATTTTATATAAACAATCATGTTTGAATTCATTTTTCATCATAATTATGAGAAATGTGTCATGTAATAGCAACACACTCATCGTCGTGTAAGCAAGTGAATGAAAAGTCACTTTTTAAAGCTTTTGGCGCTTTCTCTCTCTCTATAGCTTTTTAGGCGCCTAGTGTTTTACGCTCACACATTCCTGTGCACCCATGGGGACTTGATCATATAACAGCGTATTTGACCAATATAAGAAATCAAAACATATCTTTTCATTGTTTTTACTTTTTTTCCCCTTTTTACTCATATTCATGAATACATATTCATCCTATCATATATGAGTTTTAATATAAATTATTGGGTTTTGAAGTCATTTTTTCATCATAACCTTATGAAAACTGTTGGAAAACAGCAACACAAACAGCTATGTGTACTTGATTGATTGAAAAGCCATTTTCTAAAGCTCTCTCTATAGCTTTTTAAGCGCCTGTTAAACCATACTGCCCGTCTGAATGCTTAATAATATTGAGTAGTCCAGATTACTTTAGAAGCTACAGTTCACCAGGATGGGGAGAGTGGTGCCAGTATTTAGATATAAGAATAGAAACTAAGAAATCGATTAAATTATTGAATGTGACTGTTTTAATAAGTCTAAAGGCAAACATAGCGTGGGTTAATTTCAAGGTGTTGTATGGTGTTATGGCACCCGGACAGTGACTCTTTCCAGTGACCTTTAGATGTCCAGAAGAAGTCTAGATGTCATCATGCAACAGTAACAGTACCTGACAATAATCTAAACAAGCAAAATAACATGGCAAAACAGGCAAGCACTAAATTGGTTACTGGCTGAACAAGGAGGTGTGTTTGTTTTGTTCGCTGATCAATGTTGTACACTGTAAAAAATAATGCGCTGAATTTACTTAAAAATATAGTGCATCATTTTTGCAAGCCACTTTTTAAGCATATTCCACATGGAAGTTTAAGCAATATTATCTAAAAAACCTTAGCTGGCAATGCCCAAATTTATGAGTTTCCCCACCAAAGATTTTACTTAAAATATTGTATCATGTCAACAAATAAATTTAAGCTTTTTAAACCTAAGAATTTAGGTTTACCTCATTATGCATTTTAAGCTCATTTAGATAAATTATTTTAAGTACAATCATCTTCAAAATCTAGGTAATGTTCCTTTACTTCTAATTAACTTTAAATTAAAATGACTTGAAAATTAAGAAAACTGGTGAAATTAAAATGTTTTTATTGTTATCCTTTCATCATAAGCTGTTACACAAACAATGTTATTGGTGATGAGAAATACATCACAGCATAAGTTTAATAACAGTTTGGTATCCATGGATAAAGTGCACTGAGTTTGTTACATGTATGCTGTATGGGTTGTGTGTGTATTTTGGTATGTGTTTGTATGTTGGAACATGTGTGTTTGTGTGCATGTTGTCTTTATATGTGTTAGGTGGTTGTGGACTGTACAACGTTGTGCACTATATTCTAATGTTCAACAGGCATTTGACAAAAACTGTGGCTGGAAATAAACATCACAGCAGCCCAGCCAATGTCTGAACAGGCAAATGTATGTGAGAGAGAGATGTTCAATTAACTGTGGAACAATTAACAACAATAAGTATCATCATGGGTGAAATGTGTGTGTGTGCGTGTGTGTGTGTGTGTGACTGGGGCGTGTACGTTTCTATGTGTGTGCATCACTATGTTTGATACCTGTGGGTATAGTGTTGAGTATGTTTTTTATGCAATCTATGTGCTGCTGTATGCGTGTATGCTTGCATATGTGTGTTTTGTGGGCCTTGTATTGGTCAGTGCTATGGCATTTAGTATGCTTTTGCAATATCAATATCAGGAAATATGCATCAAAGCAATAACAAATAACAATAACCAGCTACCACAAGCATCAACTTGACTATTCAATGAGAATTATTTTAACTGAACAACTTGTTCTTCAAAGACAGAATCTTTGGTGAAAGTTTTTCACTGTCTAGCTCAAGCAGAATTTTCTGGAAAAATTCAAATGTATACCTAAGTGTTTTAGGGTAACTCAGGTTCACAGCATACATCAGGCCAAATAGGGCAACACAGGCCTTTGCAACACCTGACAATCCTGACAGGACCTGAACACCTTCCAAGACTATTCCTGCCTCTAAAGGACTGCCATCCGCCGAGCCCCCTTTTGTGACAATCTTCAGTGTGTGCTGTGCGAGGTCATCTTGGCTTATTTCACCACGGATGTCCTGAACCAAAACAATTGAATAATAAATGTATGCGGTCCTATTTGTACACCTGTATGTACTAATACTAAATACATACACAACTGAACTTACTGATCAATGGAGCTATGCTGACAGACTGTTAGGCTAAAGTTAAAATGCCACTGATCATGGAGCAACGTCTTGTAACTTCACAGATAAAATTAAGAGAAAATGTATTCCTTTATCATATTTGTTGCTTGGGGACAAGGAGGAGTATGCAAAAATTCCTCCATATTGGTGTGAATCACATAAATACATACAGGAAGCATTAGGTTGCATTTGGGTGTAACCAGTTATTGACAGTAAGGGGGCAATAATTTTTTTACACACTGGGTGTTATATAACATGAAGCGTCACTTTTATGCATGCATAAGTTTTGGTTAAATATTTTCACAGGACTGTAGCACTGCAAAAACAGAAAAGTAACCATGTTCACTAACCGTGTAATGTGCAATGAGATGCTCAGCATTTTCAGAGAGGTACACAATCAAGCAGCATATCACTACCTCTCTACGCTTGTCCACGCCATCATCCTGAGGGCCAGCAGACAAACAAAAGCTTGTCAGTGACAAAATGACAGTATGCACTACACATCACACTGAACACCCACAGCTTAATAGCTCAAAAGAGGTATGTTGGATTTCCAGCAAATGATACCTGGTCCAGCAATTTCATAAAATTACGGATTTTGCACCCAGCACTTCCTCCCTTTGTGCGAAACAAACAGAGGAGCTTCTCCGTGTAATTGTCCAAGTTTCCTATAAATGTTGACTCCAGATCAACAGCAGTCAGTCTTTTGAATTCTTCTTCGATCTTCAAAGAAAGAGAGAATTAACAATGTCAACTCCAATTTCTGATGCATTATGAATTTTACAATGATGTTGACAAATACACCAATACCACATACCATAGTCAATTTCCATTACTAACTAAATCCGCCAACAGCAAAAGGACATTCAGTTGCATGAATGAAATACAAAATCCCCACAATATAAAACCTTCAACAACATACCTGAGTGCTATGAAATAATGCAGGCCATCTTTTCACCAGCTGCTCTATGGCTGGGCTGTCCTCAACTATTTCCTTCCTCCGACTTGAAAAAGTTCTAGCCATCATCTCATTAACGATCTTCCAATTATTCCTAATGTTGACCTCCCTAAGAAGTTCTACACGGATTTTCTCAAGATTCTGGGTTGTTTCTCCAGGCGGGTGTGGGGGGAGGTAGTTTAGTTCAGCTCTGCGTGGTTTTTTGACAGCAGCGGGCCTCTTGTGTTGTGATGAGTTGACAGCCAACTCTGGGCATCCAAGATATTTTAATTTTTTCCGGTAGCTGGCCATTTTGTTTTTAAGTCTTGACAGCCATCCATCGTACCCTGAAACAGATCCTGGCTCCTTGAGGCAAGGATGCTTTTCAATTAATGCCAATTAGAGCATATCTGTTTGCTGGTGGGATATTGCACAATGCTGGAACATTTTCTTAACTAGTGTGTCAGCAACCTGAGATTTCACATTGTGATCATTGAGAAGAACTCCATTTTTGTGGAGATTTTCATTCCCAGACTTCAGAGTCAGCTCTGTATCATAAGGAAATTGAGGAATTTCAATACAGGATGGCCAATGTTGTGATCGCAGACCAGGACTTTTTGGAGGGGAAAGCAACACGGTGTCATCTGATGATCTGAACGAAACTGACGAGACAGCTGATGAGGCATCTGACGAGGCAACTGACGATACAACTGACAAGGCATCTGACGAGGCAACTGACGAGGCATCTGATGGTGGTGAAATGCTCTCAACTGTAGTTAGAGTCACAAACGCAGGTTCGACATAAACCACTTTAATGATGTCTTTGTCATTAAGATCTGTTGGTGTAGTCAAAGAGAAGAAATCCCCAAACTCCAAATTTCCAGTTAACTGAAATGTCTCTCTGACCACCATCTCCAGTTCTTTAATTGTATGCGGAATCCCAGAAGGAAGGTTGAGTTTGCGAATATCATGCTCATCGATAATCACACGTAACTTTGCAGGTCCAGACATTGTCGGAGTCTCTAAAAAAAAGGTAAAAAAAAAAAGTGCAAAACATGATTTAGCATACATAACATGTTCTTACATAACCATTAGGAAATGTCAAATATGCCACTGATTTTTTTTGTAAGGACGCACAATTAATAAAAATTAACTCAGCTTAGAAGAAAATGTTAAGATGAATTACAGACATGGCAATTACTTAATGTTATCTGATTAAACAATAAGGTATAAGTGTGGCTAAGTATTAGGCTAACCCACATCTGAACATTGCTTACCTAAAATAGAACATTGATGTGGCGCTTCAGGGTAACCATACACTTCCCCCCCACAGTGTATGCAGCTAATGGCACAACATCATTTAGGTCATTCTGAACAAGGAATTCAGAATGTCCCAGTGCTTCCAGCTGAAACGATCTCATATGCTCATCATACCACGCCCTATGGGTCTTCACTACAAAACCAACAGTGTTCTCAACAATAACAATTTGGTGTATTTGCACAAAATCAGTGAGCCCTGCAGTAGAGCCATGGGCCAAAATCATACTGGTGCAATATTTTGTTCCATGACAGAATACTGTTTTAGCCAAGTGCACTGATGTCTAGTTGGGGAATCTGCTGTGTATTGCTTCCTGTATATCAACCTTCAACAAATCCAAAGGTACAACAGAAACATGTGACACAGAGAGGGCTGGTTTCATAGAACTACAGTTCTGTGACTGATAAGCCATTAACAGCTGATGTTTCACTGCAAGAGACAGCAAAATGTTCCTAAATGAATTTGTATGCCGTACCACACGTTTAAAAAAACTGTGTTTTCCCTCGAAACGCATCGTCCACATACCTACAAGGGGACCAAAGGCCTTTATCAAATCTGGATAATGCTCAAGAAAATGATGCTTTGGTGTCAATTTCTCCATTGGAAAAACATCCAAAAATCTATGTTTGTGCTCAGAAATTTTGATGCCTAAGTAGCATATTGTTTCTTGTGTATGGACTGGAGCAACTACTAGCTCAACAATTTCTTTCAGGTCCATTAGAATCAACCATGCTGGTTCATCAGTTGGAACTTTCAGCCCAATGAGAAATGGAAGAAATCTTAATAGAGCCCAGTTCTCATGAGCATTTCCCCCAATAGTTTTCCGAGTAGAAAAAGTCAAAGGTACAGATTTGGGACAGTTAGTTCTGTCTGACCATTTAAATGGATAATGTTGGATTGCGTCATTGATTTCTGACAAAGTCAAAAATTTCTTCTGTATGAGTACATTCAAGCATAAGGCTATTTCGATAGGAACAATTCCTTCAAAAATGTCATGCAAGATGTCTGGTGGATAGCCCTTTAAGACATGAAAATGACTCAATTTTTCTGTCAGGGCACATTGTCTTTTGACACCAAAGGAATGGGTACAACTTTGACCTTGCACTGTTTGAACATGCACCAAGTGCTCCTGTTCTGTCCTTACTTCAAATGCACCAGTGCGTACCTCCTTAGACTGATAATCTGATCGCTGTCCGAGACAAAATCTGCATGGGTACTGTCCTGAAAAGCTTTCCACAAATCCACCAATTGAATGGGCACCTAAATTGTCTGCGACCACACACTGCACTGTACCTTTGATATATCTGGCAAGACTTGAAACGAAAATTCCTTCCCTCTCCAAGGTTACAAGATCTTTCAAAAGTGGTTCTAGAACCAATGAATAACCATGCGTTTTGACATCATCTGCCTTGCTAAGCACTGCCAAATAAATGGAAGTCAAATCAGACCATAGATGTGACGGTATGTTTCCTAACACCCAATAAACAGCAGTTATCTTGTGTTTTTTTCTCGATGTTCCAAGTGGATTACAGACCTCAAAGTCATCTACATATAAAATCAGGGAAACCCTAAATTCGTCTCCAGCCAGAAATGTGTTGTCTTTAAGGTATGTGCCATCATAGAAAGATTTGTACTGCATGTCTGATCTGGACACCTCATTTTTTGAGTTTTCAAAGCTTTCAATAGCTTTTTTCAAGATATTCTCATTGTTTAGGAGTTCAGACAAAGACTTAAGAAGTGGAACATACTGAAAACTCCTTTTTCCCTTTGCATCAATGATGTACTCCACAGGCTCAACAACACTGAAGTTTTCTTTAAAATACCTTTTCCTTTTATACCTAGTGCAGAAGGGACCATCTACCCCAAGTGCTGTGCTTAATGGGCCTGATTCGCAAAGTTCTTTTACCAAGTCTGTGATTAGTGATGGATCAACAACACAATTGTGCTTCTTTACAGTTTGTTCAACAATAGTTCTAAATGCTTGAGCTGATGCCTCTCCTGAAATAAAATGGAGCTCTTCTACTAATTGATCAATGCAGTTGCTTGGCACATGGAAGAGGCATTCCAATTTAAGCAGCAAAGAACCAACTTTTTTTACACCAGCATTTTGTAAAGATTCACCCTGCTCATCCAATGCCAAATAAAAACTGTCATCCTCACTTTCCTCTGTATTAGTTACACCATCAACAGCATTACCAGGATCTGATGTTCTCTGCAGCACTGCAGGTTTAAAATCAGTTACTGAATGAGTTGAATGCTTTCTACTTTTATGAGAAGCAAATGTTCCATACACATTTGTCCGAAAATCGCAACCACTGAAAACACACTCAACAGTTTCTTGACAGCTCAGATGACGTCTAAGGTGTGCGAAAAATTCCTTCTCTAATGTAAATTTGTTGGAACCACAATTTTGACACGAGAAGGACAAGAGCTCACAGCTTCTCAGGGTGTCAGTGCAATGGTGCCTTGCCAAATGTGACCGAAGTGCACTCAAAGTCTTAAATGAACAGGGGCAATCAGAATGCAGACACGGCTGTGACTGGTTCCGTCCTAAACAGTCGTGATTTAATCTGTAATGTTTCAGGAGGGCTCCTTTCTTTGGAACTACTATGCCACAAAATTTGCATAGCCACTTCATTTGACACTAGGAAAAAAAGAGAACAAAAAAAAACTACTACAAGTTTAATAACTTGTGATCTGGTGAATCATTTAATTAAGATTATATTTATATTTTGGCACAATGTCCTCTTCAAAAGACTTGACAGTGGTTTTGGATTTGGTTGCTAAGAACTGGCATAATGATCACTGAATTTATGCAATACATGGACACACACAGGTTTTGCTACATCATCTTTAAAAAAAAATCACTGCAAATGTTCTTACCTCTATCCAAGTCAGATGTCACAAACAAAATGTATTCTTGTTAATTCTTCCTTAACAAACCTTGAACAGATAGAAATAGAGAGATTAAAAGTCTTAAAAAGCTGAGTCTGTCTCAAAGCTGAGCATTTTTGTAAAGCAAAGTACCAGACTTTCTCAAACGTTCTCCATCGATTATCTGCAACACGATGCCCACCGTGAGTGAGTATCCCATGAAGCATATTGTATAAATAATCTTAATTTACTGTCATTTATTTTTAAAATATCATTTGCATAAAATCATTAACATTAGCATAAAATCATTGCCTTTAAATGAGCTAAAACAGTTATGCTACGTTTACCTGAAAGCAATGTTTAAAAAAAATAAATAAAACTAAATTAAAAAAAAGCCTTCTCACGCACAAACCAACAGTTCTTGCTGTGCCTGTGCAGACAGACAGCTCGCAGCAGAAGGAAGAGGTAGTGCTGAAGTGAAGCACAGGGAGCTGCTCGGGAAAAACTAACGGTCGGTCAAGTGCGCGGCCCCAGACAACACTGCTGCTCTGCATCGCCTATGCCTCGATCCACCACTTGTTCCCGCCGATTTTACGAGAAATGTTATGACTGCTGATAAGGATTGTTGTATTATAGCTAGTTTATTAATGATCAATAAACAATAGAGGCAAAGGTACTTTACTTTGTTTATTCTTATGCATCTAATAGATCCGGTGCTACAGCTCCTTCAGCCCGCTCAGACTCCTGAGCTAATTAGCCTCACGGTAGCCTCACGCAGGCACGGGTCCAATATACTGTAGTTTACTAGCTATAGTATATTGCAAGTGTAGCTTCTTTAAGTGAACAAAAACTTTGTTTAAAAGCGAATACCTCTACTGATTTAACACAATGTTAAATGTTACTTACCACTGAAATAGCTTTTTACAAAAATCTTGACTTTGTCCACGAGTTTCACTCATCCAAAATGGCAGACCCTAATTTACTTGCTTCAAATTCAATTACGTATTATATCACGTGGTGTCCCAGAGGCTCTTAAAAAATTAGGTAGAGTTTACTAAATTCCAAATTAACGTCGAATTCACTCAAAATTATTTGTTGACTTTCTTTATTATTATGAGAACAGTAAAAACTCAATATCTTTTGTCACAAATATAGCTTCAAATTAAGTAAATTTAAATACACAACTTTTTAAGTAAAATATGTTTATTTTAATTAGCAATATTTGCTGAAGGCAGGAATCATTTTTTGCAGTGTGCTTTCAATTGTTTCTGTGCCTGGTACTTGTGATGCACAGCTGACTACCACTACCTGTGGGAATCCTGTTATTGGTGTGGCACAGAGAATTTTAATATATGATATATCAGCAGAATGGAAGATTAAAGGGTGCTCCGTGGAATTCCATTCACTCTCTTCTTCTTTTTTTCATCATGGGTTCCAGATCTTTTGATTCATACACTTTACCTACATGCAAAGTGAGGCGTGGGACAGCACCAGGTACTTGAAACAATTTTTGACGAAATTCGCATGGATCTACTTGCATAGCGGCTCCTTGTTTACCTATTATGAAATATAGAGGCATCAATGGCATCTTCTGGAGCTCTATTTTACTTTTATGAAATATCGAGGCATCAATGGCATCTTCTGGAGCTCTATTTTACCCTCAGTTTCATTTTTTCTCATATTCAGTGTCTAACTGTGTGTCATAGAGCATTGTACAATGAAAGTTGGATTTTGGCCATTGTGCACCTGGGATCTGTGCCTCTAATGGACTTTTGCCATTTTGCCATTTACATGTAGCATTACATCACTTTCTACCTCTCCTATACATTTGCTTTTGGCTTACTAATCAACATCTGGTTATTAATTCCCCTGGATTATATATATATATATCACCCATAAGGTGAATATCAGATCTGAAGTCCCAATTTACATAATGCATCTCTCCCTAACAAATTAATAGGAGTTTGCTCAGACACCAAAATGGGCAATGTTTGTTTGGGGTTTGTAAACATACTGGAGCAGTCATATGAATTAGCCGCATCTGTCCTGAAAATCCGACTGTCTTTGCAAATTTACCAGACTTACCAGTATGTTTTCCCTCTATATTAACCTGAAGCATAGGTTCTTGATCAGCATCAAAAACTGGTTTAACTGAATTGTTTAACTGAATTGTTAAGATTGGATGCTGACCCTCCCCTGTAGGATTCTCTGGGCATCCCTAGTACCCCTGGTTTGGCCCGCCCCATGGGTCTACTGGGCCTTGTGGAGGCTTTTTTTATATGTCCATGTTGCCCACAACCCCAACCTCTGCTTCTCTGTCCCCTTTTCTGTTCCAGCCCTCAGGGTTTAGCCTCTGTGTATACACATTAATGACTGGCATTGGCTGTGGGTTTGGCATAGCAGCTGGTGGAGCTGATTTATGGTGGCAGCAGGAACTGGAAGCACATTTAATGGAGCCACCACTACTGAAGATTCTGCTTCTTCTTTTTCTTTGGTTTTAACTGGTACCTGGGTTCTTTTCTTGGCTTTGCTTATTAATTCTTCATGCTGGAGTTGTGCTAGTTTTCTTTGCATCTCTTGCCTTCTGAGATTTTGTTCATTTTTTCTGAAATGTTCTTGAGTCACATGGTCACAGAACTCCCTGTGTTTTTTAGAGTTAACACCGATCACTTCTTCAAGCTTGCTTTTTACTGCCGGTGGCAGGGCATCTATCACAGCAGTTCTGAACAATGTGGTCATTAGCGGATCACCTTCCGGATCTCTTTCAGTCTCTTGTTTCCACCTTTTCAATTGTCTTTGCACATAAGCGGTTGGATTCTCTATTTCTCCCAGCTGGGCTTTAGGGTCCAGTTAGGCTGGGTACTCATTTTATAGCACCTGCCACAGAGCTGGTCGACTTGGATCAAAAGCATTTCCATCCATCTGTGGAGTGCCTACGGCCCCTCTCGTGTTTCCTGCTGTAAGAAGTTCTTCCACCTTAGCACCTCCCTGGACTTTTGCCAATAATACTTTTATGTCTCCTACTGCAAGTAATTTACCAATGGTCTCGTTCTCCAAAATTTTTATCCATCTGCAATGGATGTTGGGGAGACGTGAAACCAGCCCATGGAGATCCTGTGTGGCCCAGGGCACATATTGACCTTGTGTTCCCTTAGTTAATATAGGCAATTCCCCTGTCCATAGTTTTCTTTGTCGGAGCTGCTCACTTGCTCTCAAGCACCTTTCTCTCTCACCCCGTCTCCAAAAAGGAGTTCCCTATTCTTTTTGCATGGCTTCAAAATATAACTGTCCACCTAACACTCTCTTTTCTTCCCTTTTTGATGGGTATCTATCCCTCACCTCTGACTATCTGCTTCTTCCCTTTTTCTGCTGTCCAAGGCACTCTTCTGTTTCTTTTACCTGCTCTTCTAATTTATCTATCTCCTCATCTGTTTGTTCACCTATCCTCTGCCTAAGTCTTTCTCTACACTCCTTGTTAACTGTTTCTCTAATTCCACCTCCCCTCTAACATGCACTGTACCTGTTACCATTGGGAACTGTCTGCTGGGTGGTGCTGGAGAGGCATATGGTGGTGGTCCCTTGAATGCCTTTCATCTTCTCCTCAGATTTTCCATCATCATTTTTCAACATCTTTCTTGCTAGAAAAATACAGGGATGTGTTTTTTGACTTTGGATGCCAGGAGTGTAGCCCAACTCTCACCTCTGCTGTTCACACTCACACACATACACACGCTTGCTGCTTCGAGCAATACACAAACAAAAAGCACTCAAAAGAAAGGCACACAGAAAATCCCCCACAGAAACGCCAAGCCAGGGATAGCAGATAAAACGCCAAGGAAAGAAAAGGAGAAACCAAAGCAAGAAGAGACTTTTAGCACCCCAAACTTTTATTTACACTACTACACAGCTATACACTATACCACTACTCTCGAGAGACTTGAAATGGCCTTCACTTTTCGATTCACTTCCCCAACACGACAGAGCTCTTTAACTGGCCTTCACTCTTCGATACACTTCCCCAATACGTCAGAGCCTTTTACAACCTTCTTATCTTAGACTTATTTACATGCTTTGCTGCTATCTATCAAAGCCCTCTTAACAGTAGAAAGAAATCATCGCATTTGCATTACATCTTGACATCAAAATCCCTCTCTCAATTATTTTTTTATTTCATCTGGAAAAGCCTTTTACTAGTGCTTAAAACACACACCACTAAAAACCAAAATTCTAATGGCAAAAAGTGCCGGCACCAGTTTGAGTGAATCACTCCCAAAAGCCCGCCACAGCTGAGCCCTCCTGGATCCTACACAGGTCCCATTTGGGATGCCAATTATGTTGTACCAAATACCAAAACTTGTCCAAAGATCACTCTGGAGAGTGTTGAGGCCATTAGACTTTATTCTTTCAAGAATCAAGCTGAGCAGTTCTCTGCAGAGAAAATGCTGCTCAGCTCTTCGGAAGTGCATGCTTATATAAACATGAAAAAACTTCCACATCCTGTTTTTAAAAAGATACATATTCCCATACATGTATATCCTGTTTTTAAAAGTTTACCCCACATGCTTATCTATTTGTTTAGGGAAGCCTTACTCACTTAAGGTTACAGCCTGTGCCTGCTTTCCCTAACTTAAGCAGCATGCTCATGAAAGGGCCTCAGTTTCTCACGCATGCACTTCCTGTTCCATGCTCACAGTTCAATTCAACAAGCCTATTACTGAAAAACGGGGTGCAATGATACATTTTGCACTATGTATATGATTACACATTTTGTGGTTAAAATATTCTATAAGCGCAACACACAGAACTGTCACAAAATGTAATGTAACAGAAACACACTCAGCTGTGTGTATGCGATTGTTTGAAAAGTAACTTTCTAAAGAAAACACTTTCCATTGTATTGACTTTTTGTCCCTTCACTATCGAAGTTGGAAATTTATTATAAACATTCCTGTTAGAAGACATTTTTTCTTCATAACGGTGGGAAAAATGTCATGGAACAGCAACACAACTTGTTGTAGGGATTGATTGAAAAGTGACCTTGTAAAGCTTCTGACACCGTGAAACTCTCTCTATAGCGTTTTTAGCGCCTGTAGCGCTCAATCGTATGCACACATTGTAATTTGTTATAAAATGTTCTTTTGTCCAGCGCAATACAAGATTGAAAATAAACTCTTTCCTTTGTTTTGACTTTTTGTCCCTTTACTATAAATCTGGAATTTTATTATAAACATTCTTGCTTTAAGTCAATTTTTCATCATAACCGTGTGGAAAAGACTATTTTAGAACAAATTACCATGTGAGCATACGATTGAGCACTACAGGCACTAAAAACGCTATAGATATATAAACATTTATGTTCATATTAAAACTCCAACTTGTATAGGAAACGGACAAAAAGTGAAAACAAAAGAAAGAGTTTATTTTGTAATCTTGTCTTGAACATATGCGCTGGAAAAGAACATTTTATAACAAATTACCATGTGTACAAAAGTAGGAGCACTACAGGCGCTAAAAACGTTATAGAGAGAGTTTCGCGGTGCCAGGAGCTTTACAAACTGACTTTTAAATCAATGCCAAACAAAAGTTTTGTGTGTAGCTGTTGCATGACATTTTTCACACGGTTATGATCAAAAAGTGACTTAAAACAAGAATGTTTATGATAAAATTACAACTGGCATAGGAAACAGACAAAAAGTCAAAACAAAGGAAAGAGTTTATTTTGTAATCTTGTATTGAACATATGAGCTGGAAAAGAACATTTTATAATAAATTACCATGTGTGCATACGATTGAGCACTACAGGCGCTTAAAACGCTATAGAGAGAGTTTCACGGTGCCAGGAGCTTTACAAAGTGACTTTTATATCAATCCCATACAACAAATTTTGTGTTGAAGGTGAAGAAAGAGTTTATTTTGTAATCTTGTATTGAACATATGCGCTGGAAAAGAACATTTTATAACAAATTAGCGTGTGTGCATACGATTGAGCAGAACAGGCGCTTAAAACGCTATAGAGACGGCGCCAGGAGCTTTACAAAGTGACTTTTCAATCAATCCCATGCAAAACGTTGTGTGTAGCTGTTGCATGACATTTTTCACACGGTTATGATGAAAAAGTGACTTAAAACAAGAATGTTTATGATAAAATTCAAACTTGGAATGGAAAGGGACAAAAAGTCAAAACAATGAAAGGAGATTATTTTCTAGTCTTGTATTGCACATAAGCGCTGGAAAAGAACACTTTATAACAAATTACCGTGTGTGCATACGATTGAGCAGTACAGGCGCTAAAAACGCTATAGAGAGAGTTTCACGGTGCCAGGAGCTTTACAAAGTGACTTTTGAACCAATCCCATAAAACAAATTGTGTGTTGAAGTTTCATAAAAGACTTCAAACATTTAGGTTCATATTTAAATTCCACAAGGTATAGGAAACGGACAAAAAGTGAAAATAAAAGAAAGAGTTTATTTTGAAATCTTGTATTGAACATATGCACTCGAAAAAAACATTTAATAACAAATTACTATGTTTG
This sequence comes from Pangasianodon hypophthalmus, assembly GCF_027358585.1. Lineage (NCBI taxonomy): Eukaryota > Metazoa > Chordata > Actinopteri > Siluriformes > Pangasiidae > Pangasianodon > Pangasianodon hypophthalmus. Next base: position 14,969,124 of record NC_069724.1, on the reverse strand, counting down.
CATACGATTGAGCACTACAGGCGCTAAAAACGCTATAGAGAGAGTTTCACGGTGCCAGGAGCTTTACAAAGTGACTTTTCATTCAATCCGATACAACAAGTTGTGGGTAGCTGTTCCATGACATTTTTCCCCACGGTTATGATGAAAAAGTGTCTTAAAATAAGAATGTTTATAATAAAATTCCAACGTGTATAGGAAACGGACAAAAAGTCAAAACAATGAAAAGAGATTATTTTGAAATCTTGTACTGAACATATGCGATGGAAAATAAAATTCTTTTAACAAATTACCATGTGTGCATACGATTGAGCACTACAGACGCTAAAAACGCTATAGAGAGAGTTTCACGGTGCCAGGAGCTTTACAAAGTGACTTTTCATTCAATCCGATAGGACAAGTTTTGTGTAGCTGTTGCATGACATTTTTCACAAGGTTATGATGAAAAAATGACTTAAAACAAGAATGTTTATGATAAAATTCAAACTTGGAATGGAAAGGGACAAAAAGTCAAAACAATGAAAAGAGATTATTTTCTAGTCTTGTATTGCACATAAGCGCTGGAAAAGAACACTTTATAACAAATTACCGTGTGTGCATACGATTGAGCACTACAGGCGCTAAAAACGCTATAGAGAGAGTTTCACGGTGCCAGGATCTTTACAAAGTGACTTTTAAATCAATCTCATACAAAAAATTGTGTGTTGAAGTTTCAAAAAAGACTTCAAGCATTTAGATTCATATTAAAATTCCAACTGGTATAGGAAACGGACAAAAAGTGAAAATAAAAGAAAGAGTTTATTTTGTAATCTTGTATTGAACATATGCGCTGGAAAAACAACATTTTATAACAAATTACCATGTGTCCATACGATTGAGCAGTACAGGCGCTAAAAACGCTATAGAGGGAGTTTCACGGTGCCAGGAGCTTTACAAGTGACTTTTATATCAATCCCATACAACAAATTGTGTGTTGAAGTTTCATAAAAGACTTCAAACATTTAGGTTCATATTAAAATTCCAACGGGTATAGGAAAAGGACAAAAAGTCAAAATAAAAGAAAGAGTTTATTTTGTAATCTTGTATTGAACATATGCGCTAGAAAAAAACATTTTATAACAAATTACCATGTGTGCATACGATTGAGCACTACAGGCGCTAAAAACGCTATAGAGAGAGTTTCACGGTGCCAGGAGCTTTACAAGTGACTTTTATATCAATCCCATACAACAAATTGTGTGTTGAAGTTTCATAAAGACTTCAAACATTTAGGTTCATATTAAAATTCCAACGGGTATAGGAAAAGGACAAAAAGTCAAAATAAAAGAAAGAGTTTATTTTGTAATCTTGTATTGAACATATGCGCTGGAAAACAACATTTTAAAACAAATTACAATGTGTGTGCATACGATTGAGCACTACAGGCGCTAAAAACGCTATAGAGAGAGTTTCACGGTGCCAGGAGCTTTACAAAGTGACTTTTCATTCAATCCGATACAACAAGTTGTGTGTAGCTGTTGCATGACATTTTTCACACGGTTATGATCAAAAAGTGACTTAAAACAAGAATGTTTATGATAAAATTCAAACTTGGAATGGAAAGGGACAAAAAGTCAAAACAATGAAAAGAGATTATTTTCTAGTCTTGTATTGCACATAAGCGCTGGAAAAGAACACTTTATAACAAATTACCGTGTGTGCATACGATTGAGCAGTACAGGCGCTAAAAACGCTATAGAGAGAGTTTCACGGTGCCAGGAGCTTTACAAAGTGACTTTTCATTCAATCCGATACAACAAATTGTGTGTAGCTGTTGCATGACATTTTTCACAAGGTTATGATGAAAAAGTGACTTAAAACAAGAATGTTTATAATAAAATTCCAACTTGTATAGGAAACGGACAAAAAGTCAAAACAAAGGAAATAGTTTATTTTGTAATCTTGTATTGAACATATGCACTGGAAAAGAACATTTTTTAATAAATTACCAAGTGTGCATACGATTGAGCACTACAGGCTGTAAAGCCGCTATAGAGACAGTTTCACGGTGCCAGGAGCTTTACAAAGTGACTTTTCATTCAATCCGATACAACAAGTTGTGTGTAGCTGTTGCATGACATTTTTCACACGGTTATGATGAAAAAGTGACTTAAAACAAGAATGTTTATGATAAAATTCAAACTTGGAATGGAAAGGGACAAAAAGTCAAAACAATGAAAAGAGATTATTTTCTAGTCTTGTATTGCACATAAGCGCTGGAAAAGAACACTTTATAACAAATTACCGTGTGTGCATACGATTGAGCACTACAGGCGCTAAAAACGCTATAGAGAGAGTTTCACGGTGCCAGGAGCTTTACAAAGTGACTTTTCATTCAATCCGATACAACAAATTGTGTGTAGCTGTTGCATGACATTTTTCACAAGGTTATGATGAAAAAGTGACTTAAAACAAGAATGTTTATAATAAAATTCCAACTTGTATAGGAAACGGACAAAAAGTCAAAACAAAGGAAAGAGTTTATTTTGTAATCTTGTATTGAACATATGCACTGGAAAAGAACATTTTTTAATAAATTACCATGTGTGCATACGATTGAGCACTACAGGCTGTAAAGCCGCTATAGAGACAGTTTCACGGTGCCAGGAGCTTTACAAAGTGACTTTTCATTCAATCCGATACAACATGTTGTGGGTAGCTGTTGCATGACATTTTTCACACGGTTATGATGAAAAAGTGACTTAAAACAAAAATGTTTATGATAAAATTCAAACTTGGAATGGAAAGGGACAAAAAGTCAAAACAATGAAAAGAGATTATTTTCTAGTCTTGTATTGCACATAAGCGCTGGAAAAGAACACTTTATAACAAATTACCGTGTGTGCATACGATTGAGCACTACAGGCGCTAAAAACGCTATAGAGAGAGTTTCACGGTGCCAGGATCTTTACAAAGTGACTTTTAAATCAATCTCATACAAAAAATTGTGTGTTGAAGTTTCAAAAAAGACTTCAAGCATTTAGATTCATATTAAAATTCCAACTGGTATAGGAAACGGACAAAAAGTGAAAATAAAAGAAAGAGTTTATTTTGTAATCTTGTATTGAACATATGCGCTGGAAAAACAACATTTATAACAAATTACCATGTGTGCATACGATTGAGCACTACAGGCGCTAAAAACGCTATAGAGAGAGTTTCTCGGTGCCAGGAGCTTTACAAAGTGACTTTTGAACCAATCCCATAAAACAAATTGTGTGTTGAAGTTTCATAAAAGACTTCAAACATTTAGGTTCATATTAAAATTCCACAAGGTATAGGAAACGGACAAAAAGTGAAAATAAAAGAAAGAGTTTATTTTGTAATCTTGTATTGAACATATGCGCTCGAAAAAAACATTTTATAACAAATTACTATGTTTGCATACGATTGAGCACTACAGGCGCTAAAAACGCTATATAGAGAGATTCACGGTGCCAGGAGCTTTACAAAGTGACTTTTCATTCAATCCGATACAACATGTTGTGGGTAGCTGTGGCATGACATTTTTCCCACGGGTATGATGAAAAAGTGACTTAAAACAAGAATGTTTATAATAAAATTCCATCTTGTATTGTAAAGGGACAAAAAGTCAAAACAATGGAAAGTGTTTTTTTTTTTTTTTTGCAATCTTGTATTGAACATATGCGCTGGAAAACAACATTTTATAACAAATTATCGTGTGTGCATACGATTGAGCAGTACAGGCGCTAAAAACGCTATAGAGAGAGTTTCACGGTGCCAGGATCTTTACAAAGTTACTTTTCAACCAATCCCATACAACAAATTGTGTGTTGAAGTTTCATAAAAGACTTCAAACATTTGGATTCAAATTAAAATTCCAACTGGTATAGGACACGGACAAAAAGTCAAAATAAAGGAAAGAGTTTATTTTGTAAACTTGTATTGAACATATGCGCTGGAAAAAAACTTTTTTATAACAAATTACCATGTGTGCATACGATTGAGCACTACAGGAGCCTAAAACGCTATAGAGAGAGTTTCACGGTGCCTGGAGCTTTACAAAGTGACTTTTCATTCAATCCAATACAACAAGTTGTGGGTAGTTTTGCATGACATTTTTCACACGGTTATGATGTAAAAGTGATTAAAAACAAGAATGTTTATGATAAAATTCAAACTTGGAATGGAAAAGGACAAAAAGTCAAAACAATGAAAAGAGATTATTTTCTAGTCTTGTATTGCACATAAGCGCTGGAAAAGAACACTTCATAACAAAGTACCGTTTGTGCATACGATTGAGCAGTACAGGCGGTAAAAACGCTATAGAGAGAGTTTCACGGTGCCAGGAGCTTTTCAAAGTGACTTTTCATTCAATCCGATACAACAAGTTGTGGGTAGCTGTTGCATGACATTTTTCACACGGTTATGATGAAAAAGTGACTTAAAACAAGAATGTTTATGATAAAATTCAAACTTGGAATGGAAAAGGACAAAAAGTCAAAACAATGAAAAGAGATTATTTTCTAGTCTTGTATTGTACATAAGCGCTTGAAAAGAACACTTTATAACAAATTACCGTGTGTGCATACGATTGAGCAGTACAGGCGCTAAAAACGCTATAGAGAGAGTTTCACGGTGCCAGGATCTTTACAAAGTTACTTTTAAATCAATCTCATACAACAAATTGTGTGTTGAAGTTTCATAAAAGACTTCAAACATTTATGTTCATATTAAAATTCCAACTTGTATAGGAAACGGACAAAATGTGAAAAAAAAAGAAAGAGTTTATTTTGTAATCTTGTAATGAACAAATGCGCTGGAAAACAACATTTTATAACAAATTACCATGTGTCCATACGATTGAGCAGTACAGGCGCTAAAAACGCTATAGAGGGAGTTTCACGGTGCCAGGAGCTTTACAAGTGACTTTTATATCAATCCCATACAACAAATTGTGTGTTGAAGTTTCATAAAAGACTTCAAACATTAGGTTCATATTAAAATTACAACGGGTATAGGAAAAGGACAAAAAGTCAAAATAAAAGAAAGAGTTTATTTTGTAATCTTGTATTGAACATATGCGCTAGAAAAAAACATTTTATAACAAATTACCATGTGTGCATACGATTGAGCACTACAGCGCTAAAAACGCTATAGAGAGAGTTTCACGGTGCCAGGAGCTTTACAAAGTGAATTTTCATTCAATCCGATACAACATGTTGTGTGTAGCTGTTGCATGACATTTTTCCCACGGGTATGATGAAAAAGTGTCTTAAAACAAGAATGTTTACAATAAAATTCCATCTTGTATTGTAAAGGGACAAAAAGTCAAAACAATGGAAAGTGTATTTCTTTTTTTTTTTTTTGCAATCTTGTATTGAACTAATGGGCTGGAAAACAACATTTTATAACAAATTACCGTGTGTGCATACGACTGAGGAGTACAGGCGCTAAAAACGCTATAGAGAGAGTTTCACGGTGCCAGGAGCTTTACAAAGTGACTTTTCAACCAATCCCATACAACAAATTGGTGGTGTTGAAGTTTCATAAAAAGACTTCAAACATTTGGATTCATATTAAAATTCCAAATGGTATAGGAAAAGGACAAAAAGTCAAAATAAAGGAAAGAGTTTATTTTGTAAACTTGCATTGAACATATGCTCAGGAAAAAAAAACTTTTTTATAACAAATTACCATGTGTGCATACGACTGAGCACTACAGGAGCTTAAAACGCTATAGAGAGAGTTTCACGGTGCCAGGAGCTTTACAAAGTGACTTTTCATTCAATCCGATACAACAGTTGTGGTTTGCTGTTGCATGACATTTTTCACACGGTTATGATCAAAAAGTGACTTAAAAGAAGAATGTTTATGATAAAATTTAAACTTGGAATGGAAAGGGACAAAAAAGTCAAAACAATGAAAAGAGATTATTTTCTAGTCTTGTATTGCACATAAGCGCAGGAAAAGAACACTTCATAACAAATTACCGTGTGTGCATACGATTGAGCACTACAGGCGCTAAAAAACGCTATAGAGAGAGTTTCACGGTGCCAGGAGCTTTACAAAGTGACTTTTCATTCAATTCCATACAACAAGTTGTGTGTAGCTGTTGCATGACATTTTTCACACGGTTATGATGAAAAAGTGACTTAAAACAAGAATGTTTATGATAAAATTCAAACTTGGAATGGAAGGGACAAAAAGTCAAAACAATGAAAAGAGATTATTTTCTAGTCTTGTATTGCACATAAGCGCTGGAAAAGAACACTTTATAACAATTACCATGTGTGCATACGATTGAGCAGTACAGGCGCTAAAAACGCTATAGAGAGAGTTTCACGGCGCCAGGAGCTTTACAAAGTGACTTTTCATTCAATCCGATACAACAAGTTGTGTGTAGCTGTTGCATGACATTTTTCACACGGTTATGATGAAAAAGTGACTTAAACAAGAATGTTTATAATAAAATTCCAACTTGTATAGGAAACGGACAAAAAGTCAAAACAAAGGAAAGAGTTAATTTTGTAATCTTGTATTGAACATATGCACTGGAAAAGAACATTTTTTAATAAATTACCATGTGTGCATACGATTGAGCACTACAGGCTGTAAAGCCGCTATAGAGACAGTTTCACGGTGCCAGGAGCTTTACAAAGTGACTTTTCATTCAATCCGATACAAACATGTTGTGGGTAGCTGTTGCATGACATTTTTCACACGGTTATGATGAAAAGTGACTTAAAACAAAAATGTTTATGATAAAATTCAAACTTGGAATGGAAAGGGACAAAAAGTCAAAACAATGAAAAGAGATTATTTTCTAGTCTTGTATTGCACATAAGCGCTGGAAAAGAACACTTTATAAACAAATTACCGTGTGTGCATACGATTGAGCAGTACAGGCGCTAAAACGCTATCAAGAGAGTTTCACGGTGCCAGGAGCTTTACAAAGTGACTTTTCATTCAATCCGATACAACAAGTTGTGTGTAGCTGTTGCATGACATTTTTCACACGGTTATGATGAAAAAGTGACTTAAAACAAGAATGTTTATGATAAAATTCAAACTTGGAATGGAAAGGGACAAAAAGTCAAAACAATGAAAAGAGATTATTTTCTAGTCTTGTATTGCACATAAGCGCTGGAAAAGAACACTTTATAACAAATTACCGTGTGTGCATACGATTGAGCACTACAGGCGCTAAAAACGCTATAGAGAGAGTTTCACGGTGCCAGGAGCTTTACAAAGTGACTTTTCATTCAATCCGATACAACAAATTGTGTGTAGCTGTTGCATGACATTTTTTCACAAGGTTATGATGAAAAAGTGACTTAAAACAAGAATGTTTATAATAAAATTCCAACTTGTATAGGAAACGGACAAAAAGTCAAAACAAAGGAAAGAGTTAATTTTGTAATCTTGTATTGAACATATGCACTGGAAAAGAACATTTTTTAATAAATTACCATGTGTGCATACGATTGAGCACTACAGGCTGTAAAGCCGCTATAGAGACAGTTTCACGGTGCCAGGAGCTTTACAAAGTGACTTTTCATTCAATCCGATACAACATGTTGTGGGTAGCTGTTGCATGACATTTTTCACACGGTTATGATGAAAAAGTGACTTAAAACAAAAATGTTTATGATAAAATTCAAACTTGGAATGGAAAGGGGACAAAAAGTCAAAACAATGAAAAGAGATTATTTTCTAGTCTTGTATTGCACATAAGCGCTGGAAAAGAACACTTTATAACAAATTACCGTGGTGTGCATACGATTGAGCAGTAGAGGCGCTAAAAACGCTATAGAGAGAGTTTCACGGCGCCAGGAGCTTTACAAAGTGACTTTTCATTCAATCCGATACAACAAGTTGTGTGTAGCTGTTTGCATGACATTTTTCACACGGTTATGATGAAAAAGTGACTTAAAACAAGAATGTTTATAATAAAATTCCAACTTGTATAGGAAACGGACAAAAAGTCAAAACAAAGGAAAGAGTTAATTTTGTAATCTTGTATTGAACATATGCACTGGAAAAGAACATTTTTTAATAAATTACCATGTGTGCATACGATTGAGCACTACAGGCTGTAAAGCCGCTATAGAGACAGTTTCACGGTGCCAGGAGCTTTACAAAGTGACTTTTCATTCAATCCGATACAACATGTTGTGGGTAGCTGTGGCATGACATTTTTCCCACGGTTATGATGAAAAAGTGACTTAAAACAAGAATGTTTATAATAAAATTCCATCTTGTATTGTAAAGGGACAAAAAGTCAAAACAATGGAAAGTGTTTTTTTTTTTTTTTTGCAATCTTGTATTGAACATATGCGCTGGAAAACAACATTTTATAACAAATTATCGTGTGTGCATACGATTGAGCAGTACAGGCGCTAAAACGCTATAGAGAGAGTTTCACGGTGCCAGGATCTTTACAAAGTTACTTTTCAACCAATCCCATACAACAAATTGTGTGTTGAAGTTTCATAAAAGGACTTCAAACATTTGGATTCAAATTAAAATTCCAACTGGTATAGGACACGGACAAAAAGTCAAAATAAAGGAAAGAGTTTATTTTGTAAACTTGTATTGAACATATGCGCTGGAAAAAAACTTTTTTATAACAAATTACCATGTGTGCATACGATTGAGCACTACAGGAGCCTAAAAACGCTATAGAGAGAGTTTCACGGTGCCTGGAGCTTTACAAAGTGACTTTTCATTCAATCCAATACAACAAGTTGTGGGTAGCTTTTGCATGACATTTTTCACACGGTTATGATGTAAAAGTGATTAAAAACAAGAATGTTTATGATAAAATTCAAACTTGGAATGGAAAAGGACAAAAAGTCAAAACATGAAAAGAGATTATTTTCTAGTCTTGTATAGCACATAAGCGCTGGAAAAGAACACTTCATAACAAAGTACCGTTTGTGCATACGATTGAGCAGTACAGGCGGTAAAAACGCTATCAAGAGAGTTTCACGGTGCCAGGAGCTTTTCAAAGTGACTTTTCATTCAATCCGATACAACAAGTTGTGGGTAGCTGTTGCATGACATTTTTCACACGGTTATGATGAAAAAGTGACTTAAAACAAGAATGTTTATGATAAAATTCAAACTTGGAATGGAAAAGGACAAAAAGTCAAAACAATGAAAAGAGATTATTTTCTAGTCTTGTATTGTACATAAGCGCTTGAAAAGAACACTTTATAACAAATTACCGTGTGTGCATACGATTGAGCAGTACAGGCGCTAAAAACGCTATAGAGAGAGTTTCACGGTGCCAGGATCTTTACAAGTTACTTTTAAATCAATCTCATACAACAAATTGTGTGTTGAAGTTTCATAAAAGACTTCAAACATTTATGTTCATATTAAAATTCCAACTTGTATAGGAAAACGGACAAAATGTGAAAAAAAAAGAAAGAGTTTATTTTGTAATCTTGTAATGAACAAATGCGCTGGAAAACAACATTTATAACAAATTACCATGTGTCCATACGATTGAGCAGTACAGGCGCTAAAAACGCTATAGAGGGAGTTTCACGGTGCCAGGAGCTTTACAAGTGACTTTTATATCAAATCCCATACAACAAATTGTGTGTTGAAGTTTCATAAAAGACTTCAAACATTTAGGTTCATATTAAAATTCCAACGGGTATAGGAAAAGGACAAAAAGTGAAAATAAAAGAAAGAGTTTATTTTGTAATCTTGTATTGAACATATGCGCTAGAAAAAAACATTTTATAACAAATTACCATGTGTGCATACGATTGAGCACTACAGGCGCTAAAAACGCTATAGAGAGAGTTTCACGGTGCCAGGAGCTTTACAAAGTGACTTTTCATTCAATCCGATACAACATGTTGTGTGTAGCTGTTGCATGACATTTTTCCCACGGGTATGATGAAAAAGTGTCTTAAAACAAGAATGTTTACATAAAATTCCATCTTGTATTGTAAGGGACAAAAAGTCAAAACAATGGAAAGTGTATTTCTTTTTTTTTTTTTGCAATCTTGTATTGAACTAATGGGCTGGAAAACAACATTTTATAACAAATTACCGTGTGTGCATACGACTGAGGAGTACAGGCGCTAAAAACGCTATAGAGAGAGTTTCACGGTGCAGGAGCTTTACAAAGTGACTTTTCAACCAATCCCATACAACAAATTGTGTGTTGAAGTTTCATAAAAGACTTCAAACATTTGGATTCATATTAAAATTCCAACTGGTATAGGACACGGACAAAAAGTCAAAATAAAGGAAAGAGTTTATTTTGTAAACTTGCATTGAACATATGCTCAGGAAAAAAAAACTTTTTTATAACAAATTACCATGTGTGCATACGACTGAGCACTACAGGAGCTTAAAACGCTATGAGAGAGTTTTCACGGTGCCAGGAGCTTTACAAAGTGACTTTTCATTCAATCCGATACAACAAGTTGTGTGTAGCTGTTGCATGACATTTTTCACACGGTTATGATGAAAAAGTGACTTAAAACAAGAATGTTTATAATAAAATTCCAACTTGTATAGGAAACGGACAAAAAGTCAAAACAAAGGAAAGAGTTAATTTTGTAATCTTGTATTGAACATATGCACTGGAAAAGAACATTTTTTAATAAATTACCATGTGTGCATACGATTGAGCACTACAGGCTGTAAAGCGCTATAGAGACAGTTTCACGGTGCCAGGAGCTTTACAAAGTGACTTTTCATTCAATCCGATACAACATGTTGTGGGTAGCTGTTGCATGACATTTTTCACACGGTTATGATGAAAAAGTGACTTAAAACAAAAATGTTTATGATAAAATTCAAACTTGGAATGGAAAGGGACAAAAAGTCAAAACAATGAAAAGAGATTATTTTCTAGTCTTGTATTGCACATAAGCGCTGGAAAAGAACACTTTATAACAAATTACCGTGTGTGCATACGATTGAGCAGTACAGGCGCTAAAAACGCTATCAAGAGAGTTTCACGGTGCAAGGAGCTTTACAAAGTGACTTTTCATTCAATCCGATACAACAAGTTGTGGGTAGCTGTTGCATGACATTTTTCACACGGTTATGATGAAAAAGTGACTTAAAACAGAATGTTTATGATAAAATTCAAACTTGGAATGGAAAGGGACAAAAAGTCAAAACAATGAAAAGAGATTATTTTCTAGTCTTGTATTGCACATAAGCGCTGGAAAAGAACACTTTATAACCAAATTACCGTGTGTGCATACGATTGAGCACTACAGGCGCTAAAAACGCTATAGAGAGAGTTTCACGTGCCAGGAGCTTTACAAAGTGACTTTTCATTCAATCCGATACAACAAATTGTGTGAAGCTGTTGCATGACATTTTTCACAAGGTTATGATGAAAAAGTGACTTAAAACAAGAATGTTTATAATAAAATTCCAACTTGTATAGGAAACGGACAAAAAGTCAAAACAAAGGAAAGAGTTAATTTTGTAATCTTGTATTGAACATATGCACTGGAAAAGAACATTTTTTAATAAATTACCATGTGTGCATACGATTGAGCACTACAGGCTGTAAAGCCGCTATAGAGACAGTTTCACGGTGCCAGGAGCTTTACAAAGTGACTTTTCATTCAATCCGATACAACATGTTGTGGGTAGCTGTTGCATGACATTTTTCACACGGTTATGATGAAAAAGTGACTTAAACAAAAATGTTTATGATAAAATTCAAACTTGGAATGGAAGGGACAAAAAGTCAAAACAATGAAAGAGATTATTTTCTAGTCTTGTATTGCACATAAGCGCTGGAAAAGAACACTTTATAACAAATTACCGTGTGTGCATACGATTGAGCAGTACAGGCGCTAAAAACGCTATCAAGAGAGTTTCACGGTGCCAGGAGCTTTACAAAGTGACTTTTCATTCAATCCGATACAACAAGTTGTGTGTAGCTGTTGCATGACATTTTTCACACGGTTATGATGAAAAAGTGACTTAAAACAAGAATGTTTATGATAAAATTCAAACTTGGAATGGAAAGGGACAAAAAGTCAAAACAATGAAAAGAGATTATTTTCTAGTCTTGTATTGCACATAAGCGCTGGAAAAGAACACTTTATAACAAATTACCGTGTGTGCATACGATTGAGCACTACAGGCGCTAAAAACGCTATAGAGAGAGTTTCACGGTGCCAGGAGCTTTACAAAGTGACTTTTCATTCAATCCGATACAACAAATTGTGTGTAAGCTGTTGCATGACATTTTTCACAAGGTTATGATGAAAAAGTGACTTAAAACAAGAATGTTTATAATAAAATTCCTACTTGTATAGGAAACGGACAAAAAAGTCAAAACAAAGGAAAGAGTTTATTTTGTAATCTTGTATTGAACATATGCACTGGAAAAGAACATTTTTTAATAAATTACCATGTGTGCATACGATTGAGCACTACAGGCTGTAAAGCCGCTATAGAGACAGTTTCACCGTGCCAGGAGCTTTACAAGTGACTTTTCATTTCAATCCGATACAACATGTTGTGGGTAGCTGTTGCATGACATTTTTCACACGGTTATGATGAAAAAGTGACTTAAAACAAAAATGTTTATGATAAAATTCAAACTTGGAATGGAAAGGGACAAAAAGTCAAAACAATGAAAAGAGATTATTTTCTAGTCTTGTATTGCACATAAGCGCTGGAAAAGAACACTTTATAACAAATTACCGTGTGTGCATACGATTGAGCACTACAGGCGCTAAAAAACGCTATCAAGAGAGTTTCACGGTGCCCGGAGCTTTACAAAGTGACTTTTCATTCAATCCGATACAACAAGTTGTGTGTAGCTGTTGCATGACATTTTTCACACGGTTATGATGAAAAAGTGACTTAAAACAAAAATGTTATGATAAAATTCAAACTTGGAATGGAAAGGGACAAAAAGTCTAAACAATGAAAAGAGATTATTTTCTAGTCTTGTATTGCACATAAGCGCTGGAAAAGAACACTTTATAACAAATTACCGTGTGTGCATACGATTGAGCACTACAGGCGCTAAAAACGCTATAGAGAGAGTTTCACGGTGCCAGGAGCTTTACAAAGTGACTTTTCATTCAATCCGATACAACAAATTGTGTGTAGCTGTTGCATGACATTTTTTCACAAGGTTATGATGAAAAAGTGACTTAAAACAAGAATGTTTATAATAAAATTCCTACTTGTATAGGAAACGGACAAAAAGTCAAAACAAAGGAAAGAGTTTATTTTGTAATCTTGTATTGAACATATGCACTGGAAAAGAACATTTTTTAATAAATTACCATGTGTGCATACGATTGAGCACTACAGGCTGTAAAGCCGCTATAGAGACAGTTTCACCGTGCCAGGGAGCTTTACAAAGTGACTTTTATTCAATCCGATACAACATGTTGTGGGTAGCTGTTGCATGACATTTTTCACACGGTTATGATGAAAAAGTGACTTAAAACAAAAATGTTTATGATAAAATTCAAACTTGGAATGGAAAGGGACAAAAAGTCAAAACAATGAAAAGAGATTATTTTCTAGTCTTGTATTGCACATAAGCGCTGGAAAAGAACACTTTATAACAAATTACCGTGTGTGCATACGATTGAGCACTACAGGCGCTAAAAACGCTATAGAGAGAGTTTCACGGTGCCAGGATCTTTACAAAGTGACTTTTAAATCAATCTCATACAAAAAATTGTGTGTTGAAGTTTAAAAAAAGACTTCAAGCATTTAGATTCATATTAAAATTCCAACTGGTATAGGAAACGGACAAAAAGTGAAAATAAAAGAAAGAGTTTATTTTGTAATCTTGTATTGAACATATGCGCTGGAAAAACAACATTTATAACAAATTACCATGTGTGCATACGATTGAGCACTACAGGCGCTAAAAACGCTATAGAGAGAGTTTCTCGGTGCCAGGAGCTTTACAAAGTGACTTTTGAACCAATCCCATAAAACAAATTGTGTGTTGAAGTTTCATAAAAGACTTCAAACATTTAGGTTCATATTAAAATTCCACAAGGTATAGGAAACGGACAAAAAGTGAAAATAAAAGAAAGAGTTTATTTTGTAATCTTGTATTGAACATATGCGCTCGAAAAAAACATTTTATAACAAATTACTATGTTTGCATACGATTGAGCACTACAGGCGCTAAAAACGCTATATAGAGAGATTCACGGTGCCAGGAGCTTTACAAAGTGACTTTTCATTCAATCCGATACAACATGTTGTGGGTAGCTGTGGCATGACATTTTTCCCACGGGTATGATGAAAAAGTGACTTAAAACAAGAATGTTTATAATAAAATTCCATCTTGTATTGTAAAGGGACAAAAAGTCAAAACAATGGAAAGTGTTTTTTTTTTTTTGCAATCTTGTATTGAACATATGCGCTGGAAAACAACATTTTATAACAAATTATCGTGTGTGCATACGATTGAGCAGTACAGGCGCTAAAAACGCTATAGAGAGAGTTTCACGGTGCCAGGAGCTTTACAAAGTTACTTTTCAACCAATCCCATACAACAAATTGTGTGTTGAAGTTTCATAAAAGACTTCAAACATTTGGATTCAAATTAAAATTCCAACTGGTATAGGACACGGACAAAAAGTCAAAATAAAAGAAAGAGTTTATTTTGTAAACTTGTATTGAACATATGCGCTGGAAAAAAACTTTTTTATAACAAATTACCATGTGTGCATACGATTGAGCACTACAGGAGCCTAAAACGCTATAGAGAGAGTTTCACGGTGCCTGGAGCTTTACAAAGTGACTTTTCATTCAATCCAATACAACAAGTTGTGGGTAGCTTTTGCATGACATTTTTCACACGGTTATGATGTAAAAGTGATTAAAAACAAGAATGTTTATGATAAAATTCAAACTTGGAATGGAAAAGGACAAAAAGTCAAAACAATGAAAAGAGATTATTTTCTAGTCTTGTATTGCACATAAGCGCTGGAAAAGAACTCTTTATAACAAAGTACCGTTTGTGCATACGATTGAGCAGTACAGGCGGTAAAAACGCTATAGAGAGAGTTTCACGGTGCCAGGAGCTTTTCAAAGTGACTTTTCATTCAATCCGATACAACAAGTTGTGGGTAGCTGTTGCATGACATTTTTCACACGGTTATGATGAAAAAGTGACTTAAAACAAGAATGTTTATGATAAAATTCAAACTTGGAATGGAAAAGGACAAAAAGTCAAAACAATGAAAAGAGATTATTTTCTAGTCTTGTATTGTACATAAGCGCTTGAAAAGAACACTTTATAACAAATTACCGTGTGTGCATACGATTGA